>NC_041388.1:417298650-417446553 GCF_002162155.2 Triticum dicoccoides | reverse complement strand
AGGCCGAGGGGGACCCCCAGGACGTCGTCCTCTGTACCGCGCCACGCTGAAAATTAGGTCGCGATTAATCAGGGCCTATTCCATCCTTCCGATCTGACTATCCACGATGCCACCGCCGGTCCGCTCTTCCTCGTACTTCTTTGAGTTCTTTCGCCTTTCCATCCGCCGCGGGCATCAAGATTATGAACTTGCGATGGTCTTGTTGTCATCCGTGGAGACAGGTTGCCTCTCATGGCAAAGCTTCTGCCTGTAGTCGCTGCTGCTGCTGCTGTGTGGTTGAAGTCCATGCTCTTGGTGGCTACCCCCCTAACGGAAGGTAAGACTGCATTTTCTCTTCAAATATCTAGCTGATTAATATATTCGGTGTCTATTGTTTGCCATTTACTGTTAAGTTGGTATTAACTAGCGCAAGTGAGCGTTGTACTGGCAGTACTAACTTACTCATGGTTGCTCACTTTTTGCATAAGAACATCTGACTTGTATACATGTCTTGGAGAACATAGGTCCAAATATTCATAATGATTTTTCTGCATCACTTGCCTCACTTTTCTTGTCTGAGCACTTCAATCATAGGTTTTCCTTTAGCCATGTCTCCCAGATTTGTTGTCATAATTTTCCGGACACTCTTTTAGTTCATTGTTACAATATGACCATTGATAATCAAATGATTGTACATTACCTAAGGATAGACTGTACTAGAAAATTATTGGTTTGTGAGTATGCCATAATAATTAGTAAAATTATATTAGTTGATCTTGTATGTTGTGTGGCTTTGTAACTTTGCCCAAGCATATCAATATACTTACATATATTGACTATTTTTGTACGTATACATTAAGGGGCCATGTTTTCATTTCGCCCCGGGCCCCCAAAATCTCAGGACCGGCCCTGCCGCCGTCGCAGATCACCAGGACACCGCAGTCGCCTCGGATCCCCACACGCCGCCAACATGGCGGTGACAACTGATGAGCACGCTCCGTCTCCAGGTTCGTTCTTTGAATTTGTTTTCTTGTTAACTTCTGATGCTATAGATTTTATATCAGTAAAAGTGTCATCCTTGGTGATAAGATGGGACTATATTAGAGCTATTATTAGTGTATGCTAGATTGGATCAAATGTAGACATAAAAATGCAACAAAACTGCAAGTCCACATCTGATTCAACACACTTCCACTGTAGTGTTTGAGTGCATATACTGATGTTCTTTGATCAACATAGGGTGATGCTTGGTAGTTACCCCTCTCTCAGCCTTGCAAATTTTGGGTGTGTTAATTTGCAACTCGGACACCTCATAGAATGTTGGTCCGAGTATTCGAAATTGATCATGTATATATCCCTAGCAGATCTAAGCTGTCACTACTCTTTTTTTTGGTTGTCAGGAAATGTATTTTTGATCTCAGCTTCTAATGATGAAAAGAAGTAGTCAAGAATAAAATTCGAAATAAAGCAACACGGCTGAAATTCCAATATATCTATAAATTACAACGGTTATTTCCGCCTGGTATTCGATCGAGCATGGACGGTAAATTTATATATTTCATTATCATGACATTCAAAACACAAGCATTTATTTTTGTTTTCACTATATTCAAGATAATATTAATTTAGGAAATTGCAAGGATGTGTCTGGCCATTTTGTTTTTTATTTTATGCTCTGATGGAACGGTAAAAGACTGGTTCATCCGGTTTGCGTGGTGAGTATTCTTCGTTACACATTGTAAGACCTTCGATGTGAAGTATTCATATATTGCTTGATTATAAGTTCTTTATATACTTGCTCAAATATTATGCGAATGAATCTAAAAATAACATTTCTAATATTGTGCGAGAATTACTTAAACGCATCAAGTAGATCTTAATTTGTAACAGATTTTTAGTTGGATCATCACTCTATGTATACATCGTCAAAGTGCCTTTTTATCAATTTACATTACATGTAAAGTGGACTTTATTTATTATCAAATTATGCCTGTGCTTTTTTCTCTACATCTGAAATTTAACATGCATTATGTTTATATAACACCCCAAAGAGTCAGACAGGCTACATTCTCAAATCAAGTGTGTCTATTTAAATGTCAAGAAATTCGTTAAGGTCATATGTCCTACATTACTCGGTAGTCGTCGTCGTCGTCGTTTGTAGCAACCATTCATGCGACAATATTTTAGAAATCGAGCACTAAATCAATTTGGAAATCAAACCATCGACGCAGTTATTTAGCCAGATAGTTAGTTATGTATGCAATTAATTATATCCATTTAATATGAATTTTTTAGCACCGAATCAATTCAGAAATTGAGTCATCAATGCACTTGGTAGCCTGGTACAGTTTATTTTTGTATGTTTTTATTCGTCCCATCTCCCACTGGTTTTCTCCCTCCCATTAAAAACTAAATCCTATTGACTGGGAGTCTCCTAATGTCTCAGTTGATATTCTCCGTTCCACGGTTAATTTTCGTTCGGTTTTTTTCATCCCACCTCCCACCATCCCTTTTATACTGGTTTTCTTATCTCAATCGTTTCTGTTTCGTTTTTTAGACTATAGGAGTACCCCCGATTTTCCGGAGTTCTTGCAGCCAACCAGATCCGCGCCGCCGCCTCTGCTCCCGCCCCCGTCACCTCCTCGGCCTCTCGGTCCTGGCCGGCCGCGCCCCCTCTGCACGACGCCTCGCCGGACACCGATCTCGCTCCGCAGGACTCATCTCCGCCGGTCTCGTCATCCTCTCCATCACCGCAGTCGTCCACGTCGAAGGCACGGACATCGGAGGCGGTGAGGCGACGGCTCGCGGCGAGGGAAGCACCTCGGATCCACTCGATCCCGCACCTCCACCGACCGCAGCCACCTTCGTTCAATCCACCCCTCCACGGTCCCCGCAAGATCCCACGTCTTCACCGTCCGCCACTGCCCGACCCCTTACTCCTTCCGGCAATGCACATAGCTACATGTCCTCCTTACTGCTTCTGGCTACCTCACAATTTTAATCTGGTCCATGGAACATGAAAAACTGATTTCCGTTCAATGGTGGCAGAGAGATATTAACTCAGGAGCTGCTGGACATTTCCACCGTAATGGAGCGTATCAGCGGGTTAGTTAATCTTTGTTGCTATTATCCTTAGTGTGATTTCTACTAACTATTTCTCTGCTCTATTCTCTGGGCTTGAAGAGGTGGACGACAGTAATAGGGGAACTGGAACAAGCGCCGGAAGCAGCTGTGAACATAGATGCACAGTTCTGCGAGGAAGAAACCAGGGTGTACAGAGGAAGGGCGATCTCACCCCGGGTCTCCAAGCTATTGACTGGGAAGATGAACCCCAGGCAGCCGGGCTAGATTGGTTTGCACATAACCCGTAAAACTTACCGATTTTAATTCGCCTGGTACAGGTCCTTAATGATTCAGTACGTTATATCGGTATTGAGTGTACTAGCAGTCTACAGATAGATTTGCGTCTGTATGCTGAGCTTGTTCTGAGGATAATATTTTTTTGATTGAATCCAATGCAAGGTAACTAATAGAAATACAGTTGTACTACTAATGACAGTCTCGCTTTTGGGAAGTTTTTTGATGGATATTTAGTTGAGGCAGCTATTTCTACCGTGGAATAACTGTAATTTAGCTATGTGACACTGATGAATTATATAAAGTTCAGAAATGCATGTATGTCGATTTAATTTAATGGACATGATCTTTTAGGTTGATTTCAGCTGAGCAATAGGAAACATGGGTGCATAGTAAGGATTGCATCGGCGCACCATGCCCTTCTCGGGCGACATCTCTTGAGAAAGCGATAAGGGCATTCGCTAACGATCCAATACATAATGTGATTGTACCAGTGCTGGGGACAAGTTCTGACTCTTTATGAGAGAGGCGTGTGGTTTTTACAATCTAATCACTTGGGAGAAAGGTTTTGGGATCAGATATTGGAAATGCAGGTCAAATGTTGAGAGGACAAAATGTAATTAGGAAATAGTGTGTCCATATGTGGTGAGTTTTATTTCAGTGCGACATATTTCAGTTTTTGGACAGTGTGTGGATGTGTGTGAGTTGAGTTCTAAGAAGCATTTTTTTCTCATGTTGACAACATGCAGGGTAAAGCAGGTGCGCAAAACACACGATCTTGCCGGTACCCTGCTCTAATAAATTGCTTAGATCAGAGCACAGGGGCTAAGAAGTACATGAGGCTGCAATTTGACAGTGAGTCTGAGGAGAACTATGTCGAGGAGATGACAAGAAATGTACGTTGATTTTTTATGAAAGAAATACATAGTTGCTGCTGTGAGCACATTCATTTTTATTAGTAGAACTATTGAGTTTTACTATGTGATTTGCATCTAATTGTTATAGGGGAGTCCGCTAATGGGAGCTAACCTGGCCACTGAATGGCATGCAATCAAGACACACACAAGCGCTATGTTTGATGAAAATTAGATATTGTATGAGTGTGGACTGTGGAGCATACCAAAGTTGAAGAGATTGAGAAACACAAGTCATGTCCTGGAGGTATGATCTTGTGCGCTTTGCTCGCTGTTTATTTGTATGCAGCAGAATATATCAGGTTGTGTGAGAGAGTGAACTTACTTCAGTGATAAATAATGGCAGGTACTGGACTTCATGCGTGTGAAGCGATGCTCACAATATAGGAACCAATTGCATATAATCTGTTCTCCTACATGCACTTCAGAATGTGCATAGAGCTTCTTCGGCTTGGGGACACAAATTTTGATGCGTACGATTGTCTGGTTTATTTGTTGAAGGCAAATTTGGTGGACATGAAACCTTTTGCCAAGGTGAGAGATGGGCTTAGTTTGGAAGACCGGCTTGCTGAAAATGGAGTAGTTGTCAAGCTGTTGAAAATACATACTATGTGTAGATCGCAAAACTCAAGAGCATCCAGCAAATGCTGGTAGTGGTGACAATGTTTCAGTAATATACTAGGAAACAGGTTAGCATAACTATCAGTGCCAGGCTACCAGCTACAAGGAAAGAGAATGACTGGCCAATGACCAGCAGGGAGAAAGCCCCTTAGGAAGGATTGAGTAAGAGGACCAATTTCTGCAGCATTTTCTGCCGCCATGGTCACAAAAGGACTACATGGACAGACATAGGTGATGCTCCGAAACATCTTGCAAACTGGGCAGGTGCAATAGCTATGGCGTCGAGGGACAGAAAAGGAACAATTTTACCAAGCCCATAGAATTTAGATTGCCAATGGAAACTAAAATGAGTGCAAATTATGAGACCTTTTTTGGTTAGTAGTTAGTGTTACTTTCTCAATACTCGAGTCAAGATTCTTCCTAATGGTCACCATGGGATCGACAAAACTCTTTAGGTGGCGGAGAAGTTTGATATGAGCCTCTAAGGTACTCTTCGACCTAGCTGAAAATGATGTTCTTTTAGAGGGTATCCTGGTGGATCATAGGAATATTTACTTTGCTTCCATTTCTATTTATGCAGGTTGACGATTCTGAAGTTATTGGGTTTTTGCTTCCAACTGAAATGATTCCTTTATATCTGAGTACTATGGAGATGGGCTGTGAACTTACCAGAACAGTATGAACTCAACTCCTTCTCTGAATTTAATTCTTCTATGATGCTTTCCAAAGCCGACGATGACCACGCTGTGGACCCACATGGCAGAGGAAGGGGATGCTCGAGACTGAGATGATGGCGGCGGTCGCGATGCACAGCTGCAGGAGTGGACAACAGAGACAAATACTCCCTTGGATTCGTCGCGATTCTGGAATGGGAGGCAGGTCGCTGCTGCTACCGCCCATGAAGCTGACGATGATCAGTGGCCGTCATGCAGCGGCGAGGTGGCGGTTGTGGAGGGGAGGGGAGACGCGCGGGCGAAAACCAACACGACGAAGGAAGGGGATGCCTCAGGTGGCGACGGTCATGACGGTCACTATATTGTGATATGTTATTTGCATATAAATGATTCAGGGGACCCTGGTGAGTCGTTTAGATTTCTCCAATAAGCTGTTTAGATTGCTCCCTGCTCATGTCCGACTGGTCGGTTTAGTTCCTGAATTGTAGCTTCCCCTGTATGTTGGGTAATTCACAGTCCTACCTGTCGTGGAATTGTCATGGCAGATGTCCTAGTGTAAGGACTTAGTCGCGAGGCCAACGCATCTATGTGGTAGCTTGAAGGGGTTGAGCGAAATCGAGAGACGTAACACACAAGACGAGGATTTAGACAACTTCGGGCCCCGGGAAACATAATCCGGTAATAGCCCTACATGTTGTTTGTGGCTAGGTCTCATTATGCTCATGAGAGAGTCGCGGGTAAGCCGGCTCTTTGTGTCTAGCCCTAGAGATTGTTTCTTCTTCCCTGTCCCTCTTTGGGGAGTCCTGCTCCTCCTTATATAAGTTAGAGGGGCGGGTTACATGTGGAGTCCTAGTAGGACTAGGATTAGTCTATCTTTTCTTACAAGTTGATTACAAGTTCGGGTCTTGCTTCCTCGTAAAGGAGATATTCCTCACGCCTTTCCTCTTAAGCCGGCCTACCATAATGTAGCCGGCCTTCTGGGCCTTGAGCCTCTTGGGCCCCCGGGTTTTGTCGCTCCTTTGATTCGCTTGCCAGGTCACCCATAAGTCGCCAGGCTCGGGCGGGTCACTTAGTGAGTCATCCAATCAGGGCGGGTCATTAGTGAGTCGCCAAGTCCGGCCGGGTTATATATCTGGCCGGGTTATACCGCGGGGTATATCCCCGACATTAGCCCCCAAGTTTAATTTGGATTTATCCATGTTAAACTGATCTACAACATAAACACAAGAACAAATTGACAGGTTGCACTCCGGGTTAAATATTCTTGTAAGCCGGCACTTGATCATCCTTAAGTCCTTGTCATCTCCTCCTTCTGGAAAATCCGGGTCAATGGACCAACTTCGTAGTCAATTTGCTTGTAGAAGAAATATTGTAAATAAAGCTTCCATTTGAGTCGGCCTACAATGCTCTGACTTGACAAAAATATTGATCTTCAAATATTCAACTTATATTCAGCCAACTTGAGATATAAAACTTGCCGGTTTATGATTACCAAATTTGCCGGGTTATAAATAGATGATGCCGAGTCATAATTGTCGCCGATGCCGGTTTATGATTTTTGCAGACACCGGGTCAATCTGATTTACTCAAACTGAAAATTTGAAGATATTTCTCCCTTATATCCATAATATCTGTAGCCCCCAAGGGCCAGTTTAATCAGCACGAATAAGCTGGGACTTATCACCATGGCTTTAAATGAAATCCAGTTGTGTAGCCCCATGAGTCGGCTATAGTCATAGTAGTGTAGCCGGGTCATCCTAGAATTGTCTTAAGCAAAGAGCAATATGCATTAGCCCCCAAGTGTCGGGTCATTATGTAATAATGAGCAGGGACTTTGTAAATATGATGATGTAAATTTGAGCAGTAACATGTAGCCCCCAAGGGCCGGCTTAGTAAGATAATACTAAGCTGTGACTTTTCATTGAAAATAATATCATATGATGTAACCCCCATCCTGGGGCTTGAACCCACGTCCACAAGGTTAAGAGCTTTATGCTTTACCAACTGAGCAGTGGATCCTTCAATATATAATGGAATAAGGCTTGTGTATCTTGAATTTTAACAGGAGCAATTGGTAGCCCCCAAGGGCCGGCTCATTACAATGGGATGAGTCGGGTCTTCAATAAGGCCAATAAAAATGACTTTGCATTAGCCCCCAAGTGTCATGGTGCATGCTTGCAGCGACATGAGACTTGCATATTTGATGTAACCTCAACTTGAATAATGTAGCCCCCAAGTGCCGGGTCGTAAGCCTGCAGTGACTCGGGACTATTTCCTCCATTGTAAAATAAATCATGCCCATTGATAAAGATAATAGCTGTGGCGCTAAAGCGACTTTGAAAACCTCAATCATAATACTGGTTATTGATAATCATAATAGAAATCCAGCCATGTTGGCTATTCAAAATTTGAATAATATAATCCGGTATGAAAACCTCAATCATTCAATATCATCATTGAAAATCCAGCCATGTTTGCTATTTAAAGAATTCAAATACCTTATCTGTTGACAAGTAAATTCGGAGTTTAAATACCCGGCGGCTCTTGGCCGATGGCGATTCAATACGCCTTCATTGTAAACCGGAATTTTCATGACCCGGCGGCTTATAGCCTTTTGAGAAAAATCCAGAACGGATAATCATTTTGAAGCATCAACTTTGGTAATGAGCTTGAACTTAATCATTTACATGTCATATTTCTGCAAATCCTGCAGAGAGTTTAAACAACATATGCCCTGGCGACTTAGCGTCAAAACCAGGGCGGGTCATAATATCTCACATATAACTACTGTGATATTGAATTTGTACTGCCGGCTTACATAACCTGTGCAGTAAGGGTGATAACCCAATCCTTAGAAGCCAATGCTTCCACATAGATGATGATTGTCATAAACTGGCGACTTATAGTCAAAAGTCAAGCCGGGTTAAGCATAAAACACTTATATATATTTGAGATATAATCCCAAAAAGGTCTCAAGTTAAGTAATTGTGGCTGCAATAAACTTTACTAGAGACAGAATAAAACTTTTTGAGGCTTCTGATTCGGATACGATCAGTAAACCGTTTCAAAGGGGTTAAGCTAAGATTCGAATACGATCATATAGCGCCCAGTGGCTTTGGCGATGCCGATCAAGAGGGTATCGACAGCTATGTTCTCTTTGGTTCGAATACGACCTATGTTTGAACAAGAAGCCCCCGAATGACCTTGAGAGTTGTTTAACGACGCTGATTCGAATACGATCCACGTCGATTCCCAAAGGGGTTGAGCTATGATTCGGATACGATCAAGAAGCCCCCAAGTAGGTTCGGCAGTTTGCCAATCAAAAGGGTATCGACAGCTATGTTCTCTTTGGTTCGAATATGACCTATGTTTGAACAGGAAGCCCCCAAGTGACCATATAAATTTTGGCATTGCGCCGATCAAGAGGGTATTGATAGCTATGCTCGATGAGCAGGAAGCCCCCAAGTGATCATAATAAGATAAGCCGTAAGGCAGGATATCCAAGTTTGAACCGCGCATCATGGCAGCAAGTTCTTTTGGCAACCTTTATTTTTTCTGAGAACTCGAACTTGCGAGAGATTTAAATCTTTTCGAATCCGGAACTTTAAACCGGATTTAAAAACTTCAAAACTTTGTGAAAGACAAATTTACCTTGAGCCGGATTTTGAACCGGATTTGATAGCTTCAAAGCTTTGCGGGAGAGAGATGTCTCTTAAGCTATATTTTAAACTGGAATCTTCATTTTGAGCCGGAAATTTTTCTGACGGCCTTTAAATATTCGCCAATAAAGAGTAGCCTCTGGGGTTGGGTTATCTTCCCTTCAATGACCCGGAGTTCTTGAATTCATTGAAACCGGCTAATTTTGCCGAGCCATACCATTGTAGCCCCCGAGTCTCAAGATGACTCAAAGAGTTGGCTTGAGATTCTCCATATTTGACCATAGCAAAAGGTGTATAACATTGGCGTTGATAACGCGATGTGAATCCACAGAAGGTTGAGGTGACTGCGTGGGTTATAAATGATCCCGTATGAGCCGTGTCAGCAACTCAGCCAATGGTTCCCTCCAACTGGTTGTTTGAAGCTTAATCAAACTGTAGTGGCGGCAATTTGTGCGCCTGCCCATTGAGCCATCCAGTGCAGACGGCGGTTGATAATATATGATAATTTGCCTCCAATTTGTTGGAAGAGAAAACCGGCTTCCTAAGCGGTGACTTGCTCATACTCAATAAACAACTCATGCTGACAGGTGCGGCCCAGTGTGTTGATGTAGACCAGGCCACGAGAGACGGACGACAGAGACGACCGCAGCATCAGTGGCGGCCCCGACAGATGAGTCGGCCGCGGCGTTGTAAGCCGGTGCGGACGGGGAAAATCTTCACCGGTGTTGTAAACCGGCACGGACGGGCGAGTTAATCGCGGGTGTGGTCCCGGTGAGTCGAAGTAGTCTGGGCCACAAGGGCAGCGTCTTGCACACATATTCTTTGATCCTTGTGGCACGGTCATATGCTAGCACATGACAGTAATTACGCAATTTATATATCGATGATCCGGCCATCGACTTTGCAATGACCAATTGTCCTGCATATAAAATGCAAAGACCAAAGTAATTGCTCTCTGACAAAAACAATATGTGCTAAAATTATACTTAGAGGGATATCACCTGATTCGCCCGAACAACAGATGAGTCGGCCATGGCATTGTAAGCCAGTGCGGACGCGTGAACTGGTGCGGACGCGTGAGCTGCCGTGAGGGCAGATGGATGAGTCGTCCATGGCGTTTGTAGATGCATGACAATCTGATGCATGAATCGGCAACAGGTGCGGACGGATGTAATCCGAACATCGGGGCGGCGACTTGCACGTATATCCGTCGAGCATCCTGATTTGTTCGGATGACGGATTGCTCATAAGTAGTGTTCATATATAATTTTGCAATATGGCTGAGTTCCACTTTAACCTCAGAAAATATCCTGTCAGTCAACCAGCCTCCTGAGACTGGTCCGGTGGACGCGCGGGGCCGCAGCAGAAAAATGACGCGAGCCTCGCTGGTCAATAGGTCGGCTCATCACGGGGGCAGCCCAGAGGGAACCAAGAGAGACGACCCGGTGATTTGACGCGGTAGGCTGGCTCGCAAGTGGAGGCGGACCCTGACTTGGACGTGGAGAGCCGCGGCGGCTCAGGGGCCACCGACCCGATGGAAAACAGTCAAAACGAGTTTCACGCCCAAACTTCCGGGTCGTGGTTTGTTTCCTTTTTTGGATCGGGAACGTAATTGATTTTGGTCTTTTTGTCTTCTACCTTGTTTGATTCATCAGATATAAGGCTAATCAATTTCCAAATAGTGCCCGATCCCTCGTCTGATCCGATAACTCGAGCGGAAATTTGCCCTTGTACGTATCTGCGATTTGCACCCATCAGATCCGATGAATCCTTGCTGAACCAAACGGAAACTCCCCCACTTTGGATCTAACGAACTTGACGTTGATGTGAATCTTCCACGCCGGCTTTAGTTGAACCGAAAAATTGCGAACTTCTCAAACCCTAGAAAAGATCCCTCCAAGAACTCAACACCACCGTGCGTCTGGCCCCACGGTGGGTGCCAACTGTCGTGGAATTGTCATGACAGATGTCCTAGTGTAAGGACTTAGTCGCGAGGCCAACGCATCTATATGGTAGCTTGAAGGGGTTGAGCGGAATCAAGAGACGCAACACACAAGACGAGGATTTAGACAGCTTCGGGCCCCGGGAAACATCATCCGGTAATAGCCCTACCTGCTGTTTGTGGCTAGGTCTCATTATGCTCATGAGAGAGTCGTCGGTAAGCCGGCTCTTTGTGTTTAGCCCTAGAGATTGTTTCTTCTTCCCTGTCCCTCTTTGGGGAGCCCTGCCCCTCCTTATATAAGTTAGAGGGGCGGGTTACATGTGGAGTCCTAGTAGGACTAGGATTAGTCTATCTTCTCTTACAAGTTGATTACAAGTCCGGGTCTTGCTTCCTCGTAAAGGAGATATTCCTCACGCCTTTCCTCTTAAGCCGGCCTACCATAACGTAGCCGGCCTTCTGGGCCTTGAGCCTCTTGGGCCCCCGGGTCTTGTCGCTCCTTTGATCCGCTTGCCAGGTCACCCATAAGTCGCCAGGCTCGGGCGGGTCACTTAGTGAGTCGTCCAATCAGGGCGGGTCATTAGTGAGTCGCCAAGTCCGGCCGGGTTATATATTTGGCCTGGTCATACCGCGGGGTATATCCCCGACACTACCCGTTTGATAGTGTATTGATGCTTGACAACTACGTAATGAGTGCATGTTGTTCAAGTGCTTATCTTTTTCTGTTAAACCATTTGTCATCTAGGAATTCTTCATTTTGTAATATAGAGTAGTGAACGAATTTGCTAGGGAATCATATGCACTATTTTTGTAGCTCGAATAATTCGCTATGTTCTAATTTGAAATTATGTTGGGAAATCGTTTGATGTGTTGTCTGTTGCAGATTGTTCGAAGATGGGGCCCATCTCTTTCTAAACTGCAAAGAAGTGAAGGAGCAATGGTATGCCTTGCTGCTGGAGGAAATCCGGATCAGAGTGTAATTCAGCACATGACGTCATGAGAAAAATTCTGAGGTCGCGGAGAAGGATAAGTTTCTCACTATTTGAGTGTGGGCCGAGAAATTTTTGAAACAGACTCGATACTCAAGCAAGCTGTGAGCTTTACTGCTGGGTATTTTCTTATGTGATATCAAGTGCCCACTACTATAAGCGTACTTTATTCATTGATTGAGGCTAGAGTGATTCATGCTCCAAGGGGATGTAACCAACCATCTAATGTGCTGGCAGCTTTGGGTGCAGGATTAGACAATGGTGATCATGTTTAATGGTTCTCAGACTACATTGAGGTTGTAGCCCATGTTGTAATCGGCGATTTAGCCGTATACTCCTTTCGTTCCTAAATATAAATCTTTTTAGAGGTTTCAAATGGACTATAACATACGGATGTATATAGACATGTTTTAGAGTGTAGATTCACTCATTTTGCTTCGTATGTACTCCCTTGTTGAAATCTCTAAAAAGACTTATATTTGGGAACAGAGGGAGTATTAAATATCAACCATGAGGACAGTGATACGGGAGCTGGCCATCTAACCATGTCTGCATACATTTCAAAATGCATTTGAACAAAATGGATAAATTTCATGCAAACAAGCTGGAATTCACTAAGTTTAGATATAATAATTTATATAAATTAGATGATATTTCGTCCGTTCTACCAAAAACTGAAAAAATATAAAACCTTAGACTAACTTGTAGCGGACGGTGGCCGGTGGCCTCGTAGGCGTGGCCAGGGCTGGATTTATGTTTAAGCACTGGTGTCAGTTCACACCGACTACCTGCAGAAATACACTAGGGATAGTCATTATACTCACTTAATGACACCGTCACATATTATACTGAAGGTGCAAACATATTAATGATCCCAAACAACTCATTTTTCTAGCTCTGTCCCTGAGCGTGGCCGCCCCGGCCGCACCTTCATCGTCGTCCGTGCCGTCGTCGTTGTCTTGGAAAGGCGTAGCAGGCCTGCCCGACAACCGCTTGGCGCTTGGGGAGGATCCGCTGCCTGGCTGCGGCCTTGCCCCTTCCCTTTTTCATAGTTTAATCCTCTTTTGTGAATTACTTAAGTTCAATCACAAGTGAAAAATTTCAGTCTATTAGTTAACATGTCTATCCATGTTTCTTCTAAGTTATAAAAATTGACCTACTCTTATGTCGTCCGTAAGACAATGCCTTAAGCAAAGGAAACGAGCCTCAGTTAATGTATCTAGGTAGGCCAGGATCCTTTGTTTGGATAACTATTTGTGCAAGAGCAAGAAGCTTGGGTTTACAAATAAAAGCGACACTTAGATTTCTAGACTGTCTACACCTTTTGCTAGGGCCTTCATTATGGATGATGGTGTAAACTTGTTTCAAGGAGATACACAAAAGTGGATCAAAAGAGTATCATATTACAAGAGAGTGAATTGTTTTTTTTTTCAAGATAAGAAGAAAATGAGTGGATGTTTGCATTTTTCGCCTTTATGAGAGAAATGTCATATGCTTTTTTATATAGTGAAAAATATCACATACCATAACAAGTCATTTCTATAGAGCAACTACCAACAAGTGATTTACAGGTGAGCCTACAATTTATTAAATTGGGATGCGACTCACTCTACTAAAAAGCATGATGGCACTCACTCTGACTAAAAATGGTCACCTGCTCGCATTTAGCAACTGACCAATTAAGTATACGTGTTTATATGTTCACTTTAGATCTTTGGATGATGCTTTGAAAATGTTGATTGACAAAACTTTATAATATACTGGACTGAAAACTCGTCGATTTTACAAAATGAGAAGAGATGCATACAAATAATTATTTTTCTATATATATTTCTTGCACAGGATAATACAAATGTATTTATATTATTATTTTGTAGAGTATGAGAGGGGTTGAGATGGACAAAGGAATCCATTAACAAGAATGTCAAGGCGACGTCGTTGCAAAGGACAAAAAATTCATCGAATTTTATACAACAATACATGTGCACACACATAATCAGAACAAAATTAAAGGCCATCAAGTAGATTTTAATAATTTGTAATATATTTTTAGTTGGATCATCGATTTATGTGTATACATCGTCAATTTGCTTTTTTGTTATCAGTTTAATTACAAGTGAAATAGACTTCAATTATTATGCAATTGTGTCCATGCTATATTGTCTCTTCCTGTGATATTTTACATGGATTATTTTATATACCTTCAGCAAAATATTTCAGAAGCCCGTGGCAACGCACGGGCAAACTACTAGTAAATGTTAAGTTCATGCATGTTGATGTGTCGACGATGTGCATAGGCAAAGAAGAGAAACTTGTTCAAGTTGAGATGATATTTTCTTCACACGGCAGAAGGAAACCAAGAAAATGAATATTATAATTATTTTAGTAAGAGCAACTCTAGCAAATATACTATTCTCCCCATCCTGTACCATGAGGCCTCCAACGGAACAGATCCTGTAAACTCATCCCGCAAAATTTTGTGGGACAAGTTTACAAGATTTGTTCCGCCCGGAGGCCTCGCGGTGCAGCCAAAAAAATTGAAGCTTTGCAAATTCATGATTTTCAAAAATATAAACTTAATAGAATCACAACACAAATCAAAATAATTAATGTTTTAGCATCATACAAATACATCAATCATCTCCATTACAACAAATGTTTAAATTCAAATAATTAATACAACAACAAATGATCCGAAAGGCAAATAATTGTTCAAATCAGAGACAAATACATACAAAATTAATTGAATAAAATGGGAGTCTATCTCCCGTACAGTTGCCACTGATACTCAACGAGATCATGACGAGAGCTCGGTTACGCGGAAGTGAAATTGAATGGAGTTTAATGCTTTAAGATTATGTTGTGGTGTAATTCTCTGGCGGTGATGGGTGAACATCGACTGCACACTTCACCTATAAAGGGCGAAGAGCATTATGTGATTATTTTGTTTATGATGGATGGTCGGGATGGCAGATATTACCGGGCCTAGAGTTTATGAACTGTTGCAAGAAGAGTTAATGGGACCCTAAATTTCAATTTTATGATTAAATTTAAATTTATCTTAATTATTCTTGTTATATTTATAGATGCTTGCATAGATACTATATTCATAAGTGTGTATGTTGTTCAATTGAGGGCGATACATAAGTGTAGGCTCCACCAAACAACAATTATCAAGGCAATGAAAGTTAAATTAATTGCAAGGTGAAAAAACTTGGTGAAATACTCGTTATCCTCGAGAATGATTTGATCCATATAACATATAAGAAACACCACCGGCTTGACCTTAAAACAATTAAGGATTGGGTTACTTGCTGCACTTTTTGCTTTTGTTACAATTTAGTATTGTTACAATTAAGGATCTATCATTCAAACATGAAGGAAATATGCCCTAGAGGCAATAATAAAGTTATTATTTATTTCCTTATATCATGATAAATGTTTATTATTCATGCTAGAATTGTATTAACCGGAAACATAATACATGTGTGAATACATAGACAAACAGAGTGTCACTAATATGCCTCTACTTGACTAGCTCGTTGATCAAAGATGGTTATGTTTCCTAACCATAGACATGAGTTGTCATTTGATTAACGGGATCACATCATTAGGAGAATGATGTGATTGACTTGACCCATTCCGTTAGCTTAGCACTTGATCGTTTAGTTTGTTGCTATTGCTTTCTTCATGACTTATACATGTTCCTATGACTATGAGATTATGCAACTCCCGCTTACCGGAGGAACACTTTGTGTGCCACCAAACGTCACAACGTAACTGGGTGATTATAAAGGTGCTCTACAGGTGTCTCTAAAGGTACTTGTTGGGTTGGCGTATTTCGAGATTCCGATTGTCGAAGAGGTATCTCTGGACCCACTCGGTAATGCACATCATTATAAGCCTTGCAAGCATTGCAACTAATGAGTTAGTTGCGGGATGATGTATTACGGAACGAGTAAAGAGACTTGCCGGTAACGAGATTGAACTAGGTATTAAGATACCGACGATCGAATCTCGGGCAAGTAACATACCGATGACAAAGGGAACAACGTATGTTGTTATGCGGTCTGACCGATAAAGATCTTCGTAGAATATATAGGAGCCAATATGGGCATCCAGGTCCCGCTATTGGTTATTGACCAGAGAGGTGTCTCGGTCATGTCTACATAGTTCTCGAACCCGTAGGGTCCGCACGCTTAACATTCGTTGACGATATAGTACTATATGAGTTATGTATGTTGATGACCAGAGTCTGAGATGAGATCACGGACATGACGAGGAACTCCGGAATGGTCCGGAGATAAAGTTTGATATATGGGATAGTAGTGTTTGATCTCCGGAAGGGTTCCGGAATTCACCAGAAGGGGTTCCGGATGTTTCCCGAAATGTTTGGGCACGAGAACACTTTATCTGGGCCAAAGGGGAAAGCCCACGAGGCTTTTGGAAAGTGCAAAAGGAAGTTTTGCGGAGACCAGAGGCTAGACGCCAGGAACCCTGGCATCTAGGGGGTAGACGCCGGGAACCCTGACATCTAGCCTTGGAGTCCGAGAAGGACTCTTGCCTTTTGGGTGAAACCGACTTTGAGGAGGCTTTTACTCCAAGTTTCGACCCCAGGGCTCAACATATAAATAGAGGGGTAGGGCTAGCACCAAAGACACATCAAGAAACACCAAGCCGTGTGCCGGCAACCCCGTCCCATCTAGTTTATCCTCCGTCATAGTTTTCGTAGTGCTTAGGCGAAGCCCTGCGAAGATTGTTCTTCACCAACACCATCACCATGCCGTCGTGCTGCCGGAACTCATCTACTACTTCGCCCCTCTTAATGGATCGAGAAGGCGAGGACGTCACCAAGCCGAACGTGTGCAGAACTCGGAGGTGCCGTGCTTTCGGTGCTTGGATCGGTCGGATTGTGAAGACGTACGACTACATCAACCGCGTTGATATAACGCTTCCGCTTACGGTCTACAAGGGTACGTAGACAACACTCTCCCCTCTTGTTGCTATGCATCACCATGATCTTGCGTGTGCGTAGGATTTTTTTTGAAATTACTACGTTCCCCAACAGTGGCATCCGAGCCTAGGTTTTATGCGTTGATGTTGTGCACGAGTAGAACACAAGTGAGTTGTGGGCGATATAAGTCATACTGCTTACCAGCATGCCATACTTTGGTTCGGCGGTATTGTTGGATGAAGCGGCCAGGACTGACATTACGCGTACGCTTACGCGAGACTGGTTCTACCGACGTGCTTTGCACATAGGTGGCTGGCGGGTGTCAGTTTCTCCAACTTTAGTTGAACTAAGTGTGGCTACGCCCGGTCCTTGTGAAGGTTAAAACAACACCAACTTGACAAACTATCATTGTGGTTTTGATGCGTAGGTAAGAACGGTTCTTGCTTATGCCCGTAGCAGCCACGTAAAACTTGCAACAACAAAGTAGAGGACATCTAACTTGTTTTTGCAGGGCATGTTGTGATGTGATTTGTTCAAGACATGATGCTAAATTTTATTGTATGAGATGATCATGTTTTGTAACCGAGTTATCGGCAACTGGCAGGAGCCATATGGTTGTCGTTTTATTGTATGCAATGCAATCGCGATGTAATGCTTTACTTTATCACTAAGCGGTAGCGATAGTCGTGGAAGCATAAGATTGGCAAGACGACAATGATGCTATGATGGTGATCAAGGTGTCGCGCTGGTGACGATGGTGATCATGAAGGTGCTTCGGAGATGGAGATCACAAGCACAAGATGATGATGGCCATATCATATCACTTATATTGATTGCACGTGATGTTTATCTTTTATGCATCTTATCTTGCTTTGATTGACGGTAGCATTATAAGATGATCCCTCACTAAATTATCAAAGTATAAGTGTTCTCCCTAAGTATGCACCGTTGCGAAAGTTATTCGTGCTGAGACACCACGTGATGATCGGGTGTGATAGGCTCTATGTTCAAATACAACGGGTGCAAAACAGTTGCACACGCGGAATACTCAGGTTTAACTTGACGAGCCTAGCATATAACATATATGGCCTCGGAACATGGAGACCGAAAGGTCGAGCGTGAATCATATAGTAGATATGATCAACATATTGATGTTCACCATTGATACTACTCCATCTCACGTGATGATCGGACATGGTTTAGTTGATATGGATCACTTCATCACTTAGAGGATTAGAGGGATGTCTATGTAAGTGGGAGTTCTTAAGTAATATGATTAATTGAACTTAAATTTATCATGAACTTAGTCTTGGTAGTATTAGCATATCTATGTTATAGATCAATAGCTCGCGTTTAGCTCCCCTGTTTTATTTTTGATATGTTCCTAGAGAAAACTAAGTTGAAAGATGTTAGTAGCAATGATGCGGATTGGATCCGTGATCTGAGGTTTATCCTCATTGCTGCACAGAAGAATTATGTCTTTGATGCACCGCTAGGTGACAAACCTATTGCAGGAGCAGATGCAGATGTTATGAACATTTGGCTAGCTCAATATGATGACTACTTGATAGTTTAGTGCACCATGCTTAAACGGCTTAGAATCGGGACTTCAAAGACATTTTGAACGTCATGGACCATATGAGATGTTCTAGGAGTTGAAGTTAATATTTCAAGCAAATACCCGAGTTGAGAGATATGAAGTCTCCAACAAGTTCTATAGCTAAAAGATGGAGGAGAATAGCTCAAGCAGTGAGCATGCGCTCAGATTGTCTGGGTACTACAATCGCCTGAATCAAGTGGGAGTTAATCTTCCAGATAAAATAGTGATTGACAGAATTCTCTAGTCACCATCACCAAGTTAATAGAACTTCGTGATGAACTATGATATGTAAGGGATAACGGAAACGATTCCCAAGCTCTTCGTAATGCTGAAATCGACGAAGGTGAAATCAAGAAAAATATCAAGTGTTGATGGTAGACAAGACCACTAGTTTCAAGAAAAGGGCAAAGGGAAGAAGGGGAACTTCAAGAAGAACGGCAAGCAAGTTGCTGCTCAAGTGAAGAAGCCCAAGTCTGGTCCTAAGCCTGAGACTAAGTGCTTCTACTGCAAAGGGACTGGTCACTGGAAGCGGAACTGCCCCAAGTATTTGGCGGATAAGAAGGATGGCAAAGTGAACAAAGGTATATTTGATATACAGATTATTGATGTGTATTTTACTAGTGTTCGTAGCAACCCCTCGGTATTTGATACTGGTTCAGTTGCTAAGAGTAGTAACTCGAAACGGGAGTTGCAGAATGAACATAGACTAGTTAAGGGTGAAGTGACGATGTGTGTTGGAAGTAGTTCCAAGATTGATATGATCATCATCACACACTCCCTATACTTTTGGGATTAGTGTTGAACCTAAATAAGTGTTATTTGGTGTTTGCGTTGAGCATGAATATGATTTGATCATGTTTATTGCAATACGGTTATTCATTTAAGTAAGAGAATAAATTGTTGTTCTATTTACATGAATAAAACCTTATATGGTTACACACCCAATGAAAATGGTTCGTTGGATCTCGATCATAGTGATACACATACTCATAATATTGAAACCAAAAGATGCAAAGTTAATAATGATGGTGCAATTTATTTGTGGCACTGCTGTTTAAGTCATATTGGTGTAAAGCGCATGAAGAAAATCTATGCTGATGGGCTTTTGGAATCACTTGATTATGAATCAGTTGATACTTGCGAACCATGCCTCATGGGCAAGATGACTAAGACTCCGTTCTCCAGAACAATGGAGCGAGCAACAGATTTGTTGGAAATCATACATATTGATGTATGTGGTCCGATGAATATTGAGACTCGTGGCAGGTATCATTATTTTTTTAATCTTCACAGATGATTTGAGCAGATATGAGTATATCTACTTGATGAACAATAAGTCTGAAACATTTGAAAAGTTCAAAGAATTTCAGAGTGAAGTGGAGAATCATCGTAACAAAAATGAAAGTTTCTATGATATGATCACAGAAGTAAAATATTTGAGTTACGAGTTTGGCCTTCAGTTAAAAACAATGTGAAATAGTTTCACTACTCACGCCACCTGGAACACCACAGCATAATGGTATGTCCGAACGTCATAACCGTACTTTATTAGATATGGTGCGATCTATGATGTCTCTTACCGATCTACCACTATCGTTTTGGGGTTATGCATTAGAGACAGCTGCATTCACGTTAAATAGGGCACCATCTAAATCTGTTGAGACGATACTGTATGAACTATGGTTTGGCAAGAAACCTAAGCTGTCGTTTCTTAAAGTTTGAGGTTGCAATGCTTATGTGAAAAAGTTTCAACCTGATAAGCTCTAACCCAAATCGGAGAAGTGCGTCTTCATAGGATACCCAAAAGAAAATGTTGGGTACACCTTCTATCACAGATCCGAAGGCAATATATTCGTTGCTTTGAATGGATCCTTTCTAGAAAAGGAGTTTCTCTCGAAAGAAGTGAGTGGGAGGAAAGTAGAACTTGATGAGGTAACTGTACCTTCTCCCTTATTGGAAAGTAGTTCATCACAGAAATCTGTTCCTGTGACTACTACACCGATTAGTGAGGAAGCTAATGATGATGATCATGTAACTTCAGATCAAGTTACTACCGAACCTCGTAGGTAAACCAGAGTGAGATCCGCACCAGAGTGGTACAATAATCTTGTTCTGGAGGTCATGTTACTTGACCATGACGAGCCTACGAACTATGAGGAAGCGATGATGAGCCCAGATTCCGCGAAATGGCTAGAGGCCATGAAATCTGAGATGAGATCCATGTATGAGAACAAAGTATGGACTTTGATTGACTTGCCCAATGATCGCCGAGCCATTGAGATTAAATGGATCTTCAAAAGGAAGACGGACGTTGATAGTAGTGTTACTATCTACAAAGCTAGAATTGTCGCAAAAAGGTTTTCGACAAGTTCAAGGTGTTGACTACGATGAGAGTTTCTCACTCGTATCAATGCTTAAGTCTGTCCGAATCATGTTAGCAATTGCCGCATTTTATGAAATCTGGCAAATGGATAAACAAAACTGCATTCCTTAATGGATTTATTAAAGAAGAGTTGTATATGATGCAACCAGAAGGTTTTGTCAATCCTAAAGGTACTAACAAAATATGCAAGCTTCAACGATCCATCTATGGACTGGTGCAAGCATCTCGGAGTTGGAATATACACTTTGATAAGTTGATCAAAGCATATAGTTTTATACAGACTTGTGATGAAGTCTGTATTTACAAGAAAGTGAGTGGGAGCACTACAACATTTCTGATAAGTATATGTGAAAGACATATTGTTGATCGGAGATAATGTAGAATTATTCTGCAAAGCATAAAGGAATGTTTAAAAGGAGTTTTTCAAAGAAAGACCTCAGTGAAGCTGCTTACATATGGAGTATCAAGATCTATAGAGATAGATCAAGACACTTGATAAGTTTTTCAATGAGTACATACCTTGGCAAGATTTTGAAGTAGTTCAAAATGGAACAGTCAAAGGAGTTCTTGCCTGTGTTACAAAGGTATGAAGTTGAGTAAGACTCAAAACCCGACCACGGCAGAAGATAGAATGAAAGTCATTCCCTATGCCTCAGCCATAGGTTCTATAAAGTATGCCATGCTGTGTACCAGACCTATTGTATACCCTGCCCTGAGTTTTGCAAAGGAGTACAATAGTGATCTAGGAGTAGATCACTGGACATTGGTCAAAATTATCCTTAGTGGAATAAGGATATGTTTCTCGATTATGGAGGTGACAAAAGGTTCGTCGTAAAGGGTTACGTCGATGCAAGTTTTGACACTAATCCAGATGACTCTAAGTCTCAATCTGGATACATATTGAAAGTGGGAGCAATTAGCTAGAGTAGCTCCATGCAGAGCATTGTTGACATAGAAATTTGCAAAATACTTACGGATCTGAATGTGGCAGACCCGTTGACTAAACTTCTCTCACAAGCAAAACATGATCACACCTCAGTACTCTTTGGGTGTTAATCACATAGCAATGTGAACTAGATTATTGACTCTAGTAAACCCTTTGGGTGTTGGTCATATGTCGATGTGAACTATGGGTGTTAATCACATGGTGATGTGAACTATTGATGTTAAATCACATGGCGATGTGAACTAGATTATTGACTCTAGTGCAAGTGGGAGACTGAAGGAAATATGCCCTAGAGGCAATAATAAAGTTATTATTTATTTCCTTATATCATGATAAATGTTTATTATTCATGCTAGAATTGTATTAACCGGAAACATAATACATGTGTGAATACATAGACAAACAGAGTGTCACTAGTATGCCTCTACTTGACTAGCTCGTTGATCAAAGATGGTTATGTTTCCTAACCATAGACATGAGTTGTCATTTGATTAACGGGATCACATCATTAGGAGAATGATGTGATTGACTTGACCCATTCCGTTAGCATAGCACTTGATTGTTTAGTTTGTTGCTATTGCTTTCTTCATGACTTATACATGTTCCTATGACTATGAGATTATGCAACTCCCGTTTACCGGAGGAACACTTTGTGTGCCACCAAACGTCACAACGTAACTGGGTGATTATAAAGGTGCTCTACAGGTGTCTCCAAAGGTACTTGTTGGGTTGGCGTATTTCGAGATTAGGATTTGTCACTCCGATTGTCGGAGAGGTATCTCTGGGCCCACTCGGTAATGCACATCACTATAAGCCTTGCAAGCATTGCAACTAATGAGTTAGTTGCGGGATGATGTATTACGGAACGAGTAAAGAGACTTGCCGGTAACGAGATTGAACTAGGTATTGAGATACCGACGATCGAATCTCGGGCAAGTAACATACCGATGACAAAGGGAACAACGTATGTTGTTATGCGGTCTGACCGATAAAGATCTTCGTAGAATATGTAGGAGCCAATATGGGCATCCAGGTCCCGCTATTGGTTATTGACCAGAGAGGTGTCTCGGTTATGTCTACATAGTTCTCGAACCCATAGGGTCCGCACGCGTAACGTTCGTTGACGATATAGTACTATATGAGTTATGTATGTTGATGACCGGAGTCCGAGATGAGATCACGGACATGACGAGGAACTCCGGAATGGTCCGGAGATAAAGTTTGATATATGGGATAGTAGTGTTTGATCTCCGGAAGGGTTCCGGAATTCACCGGAAGGGGTTCCGGATGTTTTCCGAAATGTTTGGGCACGAGAACACTTTATCTGGGCTAAAGGGGAAAGCCTATGAGGCTTTTGGAAAGTGCAAAAGGAAGTTTTGTGGAGACCAGAGGCTAGACGCCAGGAACCCTGGCGTCTAGGGGGTAGACGCCGGGAACCCTGGCGTCTAGCCCTGGAGTCCGAGAAGGACTCTTGCCTTTCGGGTGAAACCGACTTTGAGGAGGCTTTTACTCCAAGTTTCGACCCCAGGGCTCAACATATAAATAGAGGGGTGGCTAGCACCAAAGACACATCAAGAAACACCAAGCCGTGTGCCGGCAACCCCGTCCCCTCTAGTTTATCCTCCGTCATAGTTTTCGTAGTGCTTAGGCGAAGCCCTGCGAAGATTGTTCTTCACCAACACCGTCACCACGCCGTCGTGCTGCCGGAACTCATCTACTACTTCGCCCCTCTTGCTGGATCGAGAAGGCAAGGACGTCACCGAGCCGAATGTGTGCAGAACTCGGAGGTGCCGTGCTTTCGGTGCTTGGATCGGTCGGATCGTGAAGACATACGACTACATCAACCGCGTTGATATAACACTTCCGCTTACGATCTACAAGGGTACGTAGACAACACTCTCCCCTCTCGTTGCTATGCATCACCATGATCTTGCGTGTGCATAGGAATTTTTTTGAAATTGCTATGTTCCCCAACAAAACAAACATTCAAATAATCTTTTCCGCTTTTACAGTGATTTCGTACTAATTTTTATAGACCAATTCCTTCTAAGCCTTGTTGAGTGTGACACTATTACTTATCGAAAAGATCTATAATCGAACACCTATGTCTTTAAAATGCACAATTATAGGTTCATATTACTAATCCACTTTATATATGTTTATGTTTGGGCGAAGCCAAATAAATATATTTACAGACAACCATAACTCCGTATCATGCACCCCACCACCGTCCCTACTCTCACGGTCTTAACGGGTGAAGGCAACGATGATTAAGGGTCTCCCCATGGACAGCTTAAGACTCTCAGATCTCCATTTATTCCCCTTATCGTAGTTCCGCAAAAGAGAGAGATAGCTTTTATCACCGCAATATATCCTCATCTCCGATGACAATGATAGTAACATACTTCAAGTCCATATAGGTAAATGTTGTGAGGTCGATTTCATGCAACATCATAAGAACAACTAACACAAACATATAAAGAAAATAATGTACTTGTTGAAGTTCGATTCATACATATACTAGTTCCTCCATATCCTCGAGAACTAGGGGGTTTACTCAGACATAGAAACAATAAACTTCATCATGGTGTTCATGTTAATAATGAATGAACGATTTAATGTAATACAAGTATGTGTTGGGGTTTGGTTTTACGATAGAAGGGTTGATGTCGTGATACGACCCCTCGTAATAATTTAAATACCAAGGTCGTTGTTGTTTTGTGTACACTGGAGCACGTGCGACTAAGTTATGGAGACGAACAAGCACTAGTAAATGTTAAGTTCATGCATGTTGATGTGTCGACGATGTGCATAGGCAAAGAAGAGAAACTTGTTCAAGTTGAGATGATATTTTCTTCACACAGCAGAAGGAAACCAAGAAAACAAATATTATAATTATTTTAGTAAGAGCAACTCTAGCAAATATACTATTCTCCCCGTCCTGTACCATGAGGCCTCCAACGGAACAGATCCTGTAAACTCGTCTCGCAAAATTTTGTGGGACAAGTTTACAAGATTTGTTCCGCCCGGAGGCCTCGCGGTGCTGCCAAAAAAATTGAAGCTTTGCAAATTCATGATTTTCAAAAATATAAACTTAATAGAATCACAATACAAATCAAACTTATTAATGTTTTAGCATCATACAAATACAACAATCATCTCCATTACAACAAATGTTTAAACTCAAATAATTAATACAACAACAAATGATCCGAAAGGCAAATAATTGTTCAAATCAGAGACAAATACATATAAAATTTATTGAATAAAATGGGAGTCTATCTCCCATACAGTTGCCACTGATACTCAACAAGATCATCACGAGAGCTCGGTTACGCGGAATGCAGAGCCGGCTAACTGTCGATCTGCGGTGCTTTCTCCTCAGGTCAGCTTCAAATTTGTCGAGTCGCAACAACACTGGGTGGTCGAAATCATCGTCCAAAATCATCTCCTCTATGTCAGAATCATCGCCTCCTCCTTTCTTCTAACTAGGACATGTATCATTTTCTGTCTTCCTTACGATCTAGCCTCCGCCGCCGTTAGGGGGTTTCCTTCTGCCACCGTCCTCCAGCGATTCCCCTCCGTCGACGACCTCGATCGTTGGTGCTGAGGGGGCCATCGGATCCACACGGTTGTCGATGGGGAGGGGGTCGTCGGATCCACGCGTCTGGATCGTTTTGGGCACTATTAGCAGCTTAGGGTTTGGGTTATTTATCATCTTGGCTTAGCGGTGGTGATGGCAACACCGAATAAAAAATCTTCAAATCCTTTTCTGACGAGGCGATCTGCATTGGGGTTGGATTTGAAAACCAGTCTGTTCAAGCAAGGATGGTGCGGCGGCGGCATCCACCTGGTGGACCTATATCCTCGGGCTCTGCCGTCGCGACGACGTTTGCTCCAGCGCCGGCGTGGAGATTGTGGTCTGCATCTGCGTCAGCTGGAAGATGGTGGATCGTGTGCTGGGTTTGTTGTTCATGGCAGGCAGGTATGGTTTCCTCCTCCGATGTCTTAGTCGTGCGGGGTACCAAATTTGGAGTTCGATGGCGTGTACGAGGTGTTGCCTCGGTCTATTTCGTTCGCCGGCGATGGCTTTGCCTCTATTGACGAGCCACCTTGAAGGTCTGCAAAGCTGCATCTCAGCGATGGAGTCACATCGAGCTTGGGAGTGGAGGTGGTCCTCATTGTTTTCTTTGGCGGCTGCTATGGTGGTGCTAGAGGCAGGTGCTAGGTGTTGATGTCAAAGTCTGTGGATTTTTCAGTCTTGTTTGTATTTTTCATTTCTTGATTTGTGGTCCTATGTGCAAATGCTAGCGTTATGTTGTTTTCTTAGTTTTGTTAAGTCAGTAAGCACGTGACTTGTACTATATTATGATTATTATGATATAAATGCCACAAGTATTGCCATAAAAAAACTCTTTGCAGGTACGTAACATGTACTACTCGAGAGACCGCATCGATCCATGCATGGCTTGCCGACAACCGGTGTACATACCCGACGGACGTGGATTTTTAGAACATCTGCACTCGGACCCTGTTATCCTGACTGTTCAATATTGTTTTAAGATCTATGCAACACAACTAATTTCTTATATGAATTTTTTTCTCTTTTTTGCTTCTCTCATATAGAACATGTCTTGAAGTTCAAACCTTTATAGCGTGGCAAAGCTTTCTATCTAGAATCTAGGATAAGTCTTTCGGATTTTTTGGTCAAATATAAATATACAAATTATGATTTTCTAGATTTAGAAAATCATAATTTATATATTTATATTTGACCAAAAAATCTGAAAGATTTATCCTAGATTCTAAATAGAAAACTTTGTCACGCTACAAAGGTTTGAACTTCAAAACATGTTTTATGCGAGAGAAACAAAAAAGAGAAATGTGTTTGCATGAATCGCGATGCGTAGAATGGATGGCTAGATAGGGAGGGCCTAGATGCATGTGTTCTATTATATGTTTTCGCATACCCGGTCGATCTATACGTGCATACTTAGGGCATCTCCAGCCGCGCCCCCAACAGGCCCTCCCAGGCGATTTTGCCGCGCCGGCGCCAAAAAAACGGCCCAACCGCGCGCCCAGAAGCCCGTTTTTCGCCGGCTCGGGCCAAAACTGGTGCCGGCGGACCCAGGCAGAACCCGGCGCCCTGGGGGGCGCTTGGGGAGCCGGCACAAGCGAAAAAGGCGCGTGGGCCCGCCCTGGCGGCGACCCGACGGCCTTTTCCCGCCGCTTCTTGACGCTTTTCCCTCGCATCTCTTCCGCTCGCTCGCCTTCCTCCCGCCATTCCCTCCCTTTCTCCCGCCAAGCCCCCTCTAGCTCGCCTTCCAGTCGCCGCCATGCCGCCGAAGAAGTACGCCATGCCGCGCGCGGCGGCAACCACGACTGGCACCGTGGCCCAGCCGAAGCAGAGGAAGCCGAGGGCGCCGCCATCGAAGCCACCGGGCATGTCGAGCGCCGAGTGGAGGGTGGAAGTTCAGCGACGCGACACAGTGACCACCGACCGGTGGAACAGGGCCATTGCCAAGAAGGCCCGCGACAACGCGGCGCGTGCGGCGGCGTCTTCCTCATCGGTCGACCACGCGACAGGATCGACCGCGGCCGCCGCATCTCCCGGGTTCGCCACCCAAGACGAGGTAGTGGATCTCAGCGGCGACATGGAAGCCGAGCTCGGCTACGTCTACGGCGAGGACATGCACGAAGCGCAGGAACTCGAGGAGAAGGAGGAGGACGAGGAGGAGGAAGAGGACGAGGAGGAGGAGCCGGCTCCTGTTCCGACGAAGGGGCGCCAGAAGAAGAAGAAGCGGGCGGCTAGATCAGGCGAACCGCGCATCAAGTGGACGTCCAAAGAGGAGGAATGCCTCGCTGAAGCATGGAAAGTTGTCTGCCTCGACCCGACCACCGGCGCGAACCAGAGCTTGGAGACGTACTGGGACCGCATCAAGGCCGAGTACTGGGACCGCACCGGCGCGAACCAGCTGTTGCGTATGTTCACCATGTATCGGCGCGACAACCAAGACGCCGACTTCAAGCACCTCCACGTCTACAAGCGCATTGACAAGTGCGAGAAGTGGGCGGAAGTCCGACGTACCCTCGACAAGGCCAAGGAGACATACAAGCCAGACGCGACGACTCTGGGCGCGTCAGAGGGGCGGCCGGACGGCCACAAATTGGCAAAGAAGGGGAAAAACGCCGACGCGGCAACCGCGCGAGTGCAGGAGTCCATCGAGCATTGCCTCGCCGACGCCAGGCCCGGGCCGTCCTACGTGAAGAGAAGACCGAGGCGCGGTGGTCGTCGTTGATGAAGAACAGCGCCATCAAGCTCGACCTGCTCCGGACGAACATCGCCGCGAAGAAGAGAAACACCGACATGGCTTTTCTGATGGGCGGGGCGGACATGCTCTAGAGCAACGACGAGCAGCTCAGGGCGTGGTACATGGCGGAGCGCGGCCTCATCCTGGACTAGATGCAGACAGCAATGCCGACGACGCCGACGACGCAAGCTCCCGCGCCCACGACCACACGGACGCCAAGCCCGAACGACGCCTCTACATCGCCGCCCAGCAGTGCCGAAGCCGCGCCGACACAGCCCAGCACCGAAGCAGCTCCGACATTGCCGAGCCCGCGCACGCCGACTCCGCCAACGCCTGGAGCCGACCCTGCTGAGTGAATCATTGCGCACGCGAACTTGCGGCATGCGGTGCTCTGTTTTTTGCAACGCCAGACTATGTCCGATCGCCGGATTTGTGGCATCTTTTGAGAGCGGGAACGACCAAGTTTAAATTTCCCGCATCCTGGGGCCGGCGCTTGGGGGCGTGACTGGGAGCTAGGTCGCCCCCAGGGGCCGAACTAGCGCCGGCACGCCCCCAGGCCGCTCTATTTAGGCGCCCCGGGGGGCCAAACGGCTGGAGATGCCCTTAGACGCACTTGACCTTCTTCGTGAGCGCCGACGACGACAGAGGCAACTCCAGCGGGCAGGTCGCCTCCAGCCTGTGTACGCGGGTGTGCGGCGGGTACCTGACCTCCCCAAAGAGCTCGAGCTCCAACCGGAACAAGCCCCCGGCCGCACTCTCCTTCACGAACTCCGCCACCTTGTCGCTCCCCAGCTGTGCGCTCTCCCCCGCCGCCGCGACATGGTACACATCCATCTTCCCCGGCTCTATCTCGCGCGAGCTCCCTTGGCCCTGCATCCTGACGCATGCGATGCGCGCGCCGGCGAAGCGGAGCTCTGCATCGACGGCGCCCAGCTTGGCGAGCGAGGCCCAGTTGCGGTTGTGCACGGTGATAGCGAGCGAGACGTCGTAGGCGAGCGCGGTGCCGTTGGGCCCGGCGAGGGCGAGCTGGGCGAGGGACGCGTCCTCGACGGTGACGTGGGCGGAGAAGACAACGACGTAGGGCACGACGAGCAAGACCACGAGGATGACCAGGAGAAGGCAGCAGCAGAGGCAGGTGCTGCGGTCGCCAGCGGAGTTGTGGTGGTGGTAGGAGTAGTATGGCCGCGTGCCTCCTCCGTAGCCGCCGCCGTCGCAGGCGCTGCTGCAGCAGAGAGGCACTCGCCGCAATCGATGTCGCCACAGTCCAACTCACAATCGACGTCGCTCATTGTACGTGTCCCGGTGTTGTATAGAGAGGACGATCATGAGATTTGATACATACTAGCAAAAGAGCTCGTGCGTTGCAATGGGAGAAAAAACACAACACTCACTCTTAACCAAACAACCATCACTCAAGACCACAATAGGTCCATCTCCTTTATTTTAGCAACGCATCATATTTGTGTTGCCGCTTATCCTTCTTCTCACCCTCGCCGGCGATGGCCTTAGTGTTCACACAAACCAAAACGTGTTTGAATGTGGTTAAACCTAAGACGTCTCTCTCTCTCCTCCCTCTCCCCCTCTCTCTCTCGCTTTCTCTCACACTCGCGATGAGAAATCTATTGTTTTCCCTTGCGATGTATTCAGAGGTATGCATGTGTAGTTCTCGATGTTTTCTTTTTCCTATAAGAATATAGTGGGTGTTTATTTGCAACCTGGATCGCCGCCTGTACGAAAGAAAAATGAATCGTGCGCTATAGTTATAAGTTTGCTTCCAAAACAATATCTAAAAAATATTTAACAGGTAAAATTAACATCATATTCAGATTTCACACATTTTTCTAATCAAGTTTCATATATAACATGTTAAAATCGGAGTTACGGTTTAAAAAATACGTATAATTTAGAAAACCATTTGTTTGACTTAAATATCTTCCAAAACAATATTTATAAATACTTAACAGGTTAAAATAATCGTATATTCATATTCTACATATTTTTTTAATCAAATTTCATATATAACTTGTTTAAATCGGAGTTACGGTTTAAAAGATATGGATGGTTTAGAAAAGTATTTGTTTGACTTAAATATGATCCGTGGATGGAATACCTAAAAAGTCAGGGGGTTTTCCGAAAAACTATAAAATAACGGTTTAGTGTGACTTAAATCCGAATTGCGGATTGATTTCATGAAAATGCAAGGGCTTTTTTGCAAAACGGTATGATGGACGGGTAAAAATCCTACATGCTTTATTATTAGGTAGAGATATATACACGGGATGTATGTATGACGTACTACTATACACAGAGTTATGAGGAGCAACGATCAAGGTTGGATTCCAAATCAACAGGGGAAGCAGATTCAAGCAAAAATGCTAAACATATGGGGTCCTGACGGAGTCAGGATTTGGATACCAATTTGGCTAGATCTCACTCAAACTTGATAAAATTAAGTCAACTTGATAAAAAAAGGTGTGTTTAGGATACATTTAGATGTGCTCTAGTTATTGCTTATCTAAGTAGTAAGTGAATCAAGCATAAAGAGAAAAAAAATATTCACACGAATCTTAATGTAAGATCAATGACATATGATTTAGATGTGCAATACTTATGGCACATCTAGATGTGCTTTAGCAAAACTGATAAAAAAATCCGGTGCACGTCAACCATGTTAACAATCTCTACCATTAAAGCAGAATCGAACTTCGTGATGGTTCAACCAGTCCTGCCTCCCGATCCATCTATCCTCGTCCCGCACTACTGAAAAATCCACACACATAAAAAAACAACAGAAAAAAAATCAGGAAACCACCACGATCAACCCCTCCCACAAGGCCACGACTCCCACTCGCATCTCGCCCGATCCCCCGCCGATCCTCCCTCCCTCGCTTGCATCGACTCTGCCTCAATCCCCTCGCCTCCATGCTGCACTCCTCTCTTTTCTCCATCTCTGGCCGAGTTCGTCGCAACCGCTATGTGCACGGTGGGCCGCGTCAGCCACCATCTTCGCCGGGACCACGTCCTCCTTCGTGGCTCCGCCTCGAGCTCATCGCCTCCCCACCGGAGCCTTCTTCTTCCTCCGTGAATGCCATGGGCGCGCCAGCGTGGTTTGTGTCCCCCCGATCACCCGGCGGCGGCGCAAAGGAGGGGTCTTTTGAGGGATGTTGCGACGACAAGGACGAACGGAAGGCAGCCATGGAATGTTTTTCGATCCCGGAGGATTGCCTCGTGGTGGCTGACGACGGCTATGAGCTCAACCGTTTTCCAATCAAAGTTGCTATGTTCCACTGCTCAACCCCCTTTGCCGCATCACTGAAAATGGCCTCGATAAGCTAATTGTGCATGGTTAGTCTGCCGGTGGTTATGATCAAAGGCATTATTTACATAACAGAAATATGCATCTTTCTTGAGCTTTTGTACTGGTGCGATCAAGAAATTGGGTCCATATGAAGCGTTCGATCCTTGTCCAGGTAGCATTGCCGTTATGTAGTTCTAATCGGTTTAACTAGGAACCATAACCACAATCCACAGACATATATGTACGTATATATGGCATGCGTGATGCAACTGAAAGCTTTAACTTGGTTCATCTTTCACTCATTGCAGATTCATAAGCCTTTGGCTACAAAATTGAAATAAGGTTGTACAATGCCAAATTGACGAAGAGAATGCAGAGAGGAGCGCGGTAGCGACGGTGCAGTCGTGGAAGAGGCGGGTAGGAGTGCCAAGCTAGCGAGGGATAGAGCATCCCTCTGCTTGTCTTCCTCGTCCCCTTGAGGGCAACCTAGGCGTTGCGGGTGCCAAAGCCTGGTCGCCGGCTCGCCGCCACCATCGACGACCTACTCCATGCACGGATTGCCCTGCCTGACACTGTAACATCCCAAATTTTCAATTTGGAATGTTATACATAGATCATTCTTGCATATCATATTTTATTGCTTTTCATCTCGTGAACCTCGAAATCCTAAGCAACTCGAGGACCCTCGGAGAGAGTTAGGGATTTCTCAGATTTCATATTTGATTTTATCAAATATTGAAACGAGAACTTTTGGTTTTAATTATTTTTCTCTCCGAAAATATTTCATATTAAAATATATGAGAGGAGATAATATGACTTCTCCAAAATTAATGAAATATTTGAGGAAAAATATTAAAATCAATTTTTGCTTTTATTTGAATTTTATTTGCAATTTTCTTTGCATTTGAAAAAAAATTGCACGTTTTCAAAATTGCATTTTAGGGCCAAGAAAATGTTCATCTCGTTCTAAATATTTTATTTAGACGAAGAAAATTTGTTTTGGCATTTTTAGATTTTTATTTTATTTCCTAGGATTTTTTTAGCTTTGGCGGAATTATTTAAAAAAACGCGCCAAGGCCTAGCTGGGCCAAAGCCCAGCGCCAGTCCACCTTCCCGCGCCGCCGTCTCCCAGCGGGAGACCGTACCGCCGCCGCCGCTGAATAGGAGTCCGGCTAGGACTCCGTTGCCGCGCCGTGCCCCCTCCCCCAAGGCACCACCCCCTCCTTTTATACCCACCCGCCCCGGCCACCACCGCCACCACCACCCGCCGCCCGTAGCCCCGCCCGCTGCTGCGCCTCGCCGCCCGCGCCGTGCCGCCTCGCCGTGTAGCCCTGCCTCCGCTGCCGCGTCTCGCCGGACCGACGAGGTAGCCGCCAGTTTTTTTAAAGAAAACTGATCCGGTTTTTTAAAAGAAAACCCTAGTTCGTTTTTTTTCAGTTCGCCGGTTTTTTCTTGATTTTTCTTTTTAGTGGACGTTCGTTTTAACGAACGGTTTTCGTCCGTTAGTTACAGATAACGAACGCTCGTTCGTTAGCATGTTCGTCAGTTTTTTTTATCGGGTTTTTTCCGCGATTATTTTAGATCGCGATTTCTGATCCGATTTTCGTTCTAGTTTATCTTTTCGCTCGTTAGTCAGAATCAGGCGATTCAAACGCCTAGATCTTCGTCTCGAGACCCTCTTTTCGCTTAACCAACTTGCACAAGTTTTTGCTACTGTAAATTTTAACCTAGGTCCAGATTAGTAAACGGATCTTGTTTCTTTAGCCGTTTGAGTTTCGTTGCTCCGTTTGATTTGATTCGTTTTGCAAACCGGAGTTCTTAAGTTGAACTTTTTGGTTAGATCTTCTTATTTGAGATTTACCCGTGTTTCTTTGCTTGATTGCTTATGTATGTTATTATTTGTTTGCGATAGAATTCCCGAAGTGCGAAGCGTGTTATTTGGAGTCTCTAGGTTACGCGGATCGTCAGCAAGGCAAGTAACACTTTGATCATACCCCTTTATCACCCAGTTTTTATACATTAGTTCCAATCCTCAAACATTGCATGGTTAGGATGTCATTAATATGTGGGTTGGGAAGTAGTTGATGAGGTAGAACCTATTACCCTGTTACATTCAAACCCTTGGGAGTTACTTCTACGCGTTGCTTATATTGCTATGCTATGCTCGTAGACGTGGTTTGGAGGAGTGAAATCCATGACAGTTGTGAGATTGTTAATTAATGGTTCAACTTAAGGTGGCAACTTAAATACACATCTGGGTGGATTGAGGCACCTGGAGTACCCAGTGTTGCCTGCATTTTTTTTGGAAATCCCGGAGTACCCGTGTGATCTTCTTATGGACCGCCACCCAGGCTCAAAGAGAACTGAGACTTTTCATGCTAGAAACTTCCGTGTGCAGCCACAAGCTATTATGGGCTCTAGCATAGTTGAGTAAGTTACGTGGAGCTCTTAAAGAGGTGGATCAGCAGGTAGTGGGATTGTAGGTTTGGTATGGTCTGCCCGGAGTAGAGAGTTAACGTTTCTGAAAGACTGTGTCTCGGTCATCCATTTCTCAAACACCATGTAGTGCGAGAAATCCAACGGAGGAGATAGAGTCTTGTGTGGAAAAGTGCGCAAACCTCTGCAGAGTGTATAAACTAATCATGGTTAGCTGTGTCCCCGGTCATGGACAATCGAGTATCTAGTACTTGGAGTATCTTAAGTATCTCATCACTCTAATTTCATATTGTTGGGTTGATAATTACTTTAATTGGGATTGAGTTGGAGGAACCTTCTCAATGATGTTTCAACTACCATGATAGTTAAATAAAATCTATTCCTTTGTTGTAGGGAAAAATTGGCTTTTCGCAAAACTACAACCCTAGAGCTTTCCACCAACCAAATATGCATGTAGTGATAGCATTATTCTGTTCTTACTCTATTGTGTTATTTTGACAGCATATTCCATGTGTTGACCCGTTTCGGGCTGCAACGCATTATGTTGCAGACTTTTCAGACGAGGAGTAAGGTTTGTTAGGTCGTTGTCGTGCAGCTCAGTTATGCCGTTGGAGTTGATGGACTCACTTTATCTTCCAAGCCTTCCGCTGTTATCCTATTAGATGGCCTTAAGCCATATTTATTGTAATAAGTTCTCTTTGGAGACATTCAATGTAACAAGTGTGTGATTGCTACTCTGTTATAAATCCTCGAGTACTGTGTGTGTCAGCATTACCCATCCAGGGATGACACTGAAGCACAGAGACTTGACTGTTTGAGGTCGGGTCGCTATAAAATGGTATCAGAGCACATGCTGAGTGTAGGACACGACCACTAAGCTACAGCCATAGATCACTATTCTCTTCTCATTTCTGACTCCTCTCCATTTTCTACTCTTTAGGATGGCGGATGCAAGGAACAAGTTCGCACAACCGGAGGAAGAATCACCTTTTGGACGACACCTGAAGGAAGTCACTAGGTACCTGAGCATAGGAATACCAAGCTTCACCGGGAAGTACAATGCCACTTTACCAGAAGAGGAGCGATGGATGATTCAAGTTCAAGTTTCAGGAAGGACCTTCACGCCAGTCACTAAACCCATAGAGTTTTCCTTCGATGCACCAACCTGGAGTCTAGGAAAGAGTATGGCAGCTCACATCACCATGGGACGCATTGGAGAAGTTTATCAAAAGGAGCTTAAGGATACTATCTACCAGATTTGTGGGCACCGAGATGAGCAATGGGAGATGATCAGCACCAGGAAGGATAGATCAATTGCAGCTTTTATCCAGAAACTAAACCAGCACATTCGACACCAGGAGAACCAGATGTGCACAGGCATGATAGATCTGAAGAAAGAAATGACTAGGATTGCAGAACTGTAGGAAGAACTCAAGGCTACCCATGAAGATTATGAAGAGGAAATCGTCGTACTAGTGGAGAAGAATGACGACCTGATTAAGAAGATCGGAATATTCATGGGAGACCCCACACCAGTAGAAGAAGACGAAGAACCCAAGGAGATTCGCCCGGAAGGCTACATCATCATCGACGACACCGACTCTGACCTGAGCGATGATGACTTTGAAGACGAAGCTCGAGCAGATATCATGGAGTCTGCAATCGAGGAATATTTTTAGTAGACCACCATATCAGTAGTAGTATTCCACCATGTAAATAGAGTAGTCCGAGCACTTTTGTGATAGTTAGATCGATTGTATGACTTGATTGATTGATTGAGTGAAATGTTTGTGTTTGTCTCATGTGCATATGGGTAGTGCTTTCTCATTAGACCTCATTCTATTCTAATCTCTCCCCTCTATACCCATCAGATGCCTCCGAGACGTGACCCCGGATTTGCATTCCCACCGGAGCTCACTCAGTTGATTCAGCAGCAAAATACCCTGATGCATTTGTTAGTTCAGAACCAAGGCAACAACAACAACAACAATCCACCACCACCACCACCAGTTGACAACTTAGCCCGTTTTCTGAGGTTGCAGCCGCCGGTGTTTTCCAGTAGCACCGAGCCTATAGTAGCAGATGATTGGCTCCGCAAGATTGGAAAGGAGTTAACCACTGCAGGATGTACTGATGTTGAGAAGGTGCATTTTGCCGCACATCAGTTGGATGGACTAGCAGCATCATGGTGGAGAATTACACTGTCACCTACCCTATAGCCACGGTGACATGGGACCAATTTCAACAAGCCTTCCGTACATCCCATGTCTCAACTAGAGCCACGAGTTTGAAGAAGCGTGAGTTTCGCAACTTACGCCAGGGGAACCGTACCATGGCTCAGTACACGGATGAGTTTAGCAAGTTATCTCGCTATGCCCCTAATGATGTGGCCACAGATGTCGCAAAGCAGGAGAAGTTTATGGAAGGGCTGAATGATGAGATGAGTATGCAGTTGATGGTGGCAACATTCACCAACTACCAGGAGTTGGTAGATAAGGCTCTTATGATTGAAGGGAAGCAACAACAGATTGAGAGCCGTAAGAGGAAGTATGGACAAGGGAGGTATAACTCAGGAGCTCAGCAGAAGCCTCGCCTAACCCGAACTCGGGAGAACTTGTTCATAACCATAGAGGCCACACCCATAATGGAGGAAGTAACCATAATCATATTGGCATAAGGAATGGGAATGGGAATGGAGCAAGCAACAATCAGAACCGCCCAAATCTAACCACACCCACTAAGAGGGACCTAAGCCATGTTACTTGTTTCAAGTGCGGGAAGACTGGACACTATGCCACGGAGTGCCCTGGAGGGAAGAACGGAAATGGAAACGGGAGCGCTGGGAAGAAGCCCAATCCATTCAACAAAGGACAAGTGAACCACGTTAACGTGGAGGAGGTTGAAGAACAGCTAGACGCGGTTATAGGTAAGTTTTTGGTTAAGTCATTTACCGCTCTTGTTCTTTTTGATACTAGTGCATCACATTCATACATATCAAGGGAATTCGTGGATAAGTTTAAACTACCGACCCAAACCCTTAGGACCCCTCTGTTAGTAAGTTAACCTGGGGCAGAGTATATGGCTAGTCGATGGTGCGACCAGATACCCTTAACCATTGGTAGCCATGTTTTTTCCATCCGACCTAATTATCTTGGAATCACAAGGATTGGATGTGATATTAGGAATGGACTGGATGTCAAAGTACGGAGGAAACATTGACTGCGTTAGTAAGTCAATTTGTCTCATCACCCCGGAGGGAAAAAGGATCAAGTATATATCTAGGCATGCGCCACGAAGTAGCCAAGTAAATAACCTCACGGGAGTTGTTCAGGAGGAAGTGCCTGTAGTAAAGGATTACCCGGATGTTTTCCCAGAGGAGTTGCCAGGGATGCCACCGGACCGAGATATCGAGTTTTTGATAGAGCTATTGTCAGGCACAGGGCCAATATCCAAGACCCTATAGGATGCCCGCGAATGATCTGGAAGAGATTAAGAAACAGATCAAGGAGTTATTGGAGAAAGGTTACATTCGACGGAGTTCATCACCATGGGGAGCCCTAGTGCTTTTGGTCGAGAAGAAGGATAAGTCCCGAAGAATGGTTCTTGATTATCGGGCATTGAATGAAGTAACGATCAAGAACAAGTACCCATTGCCGATGATTAATGATCTTTTGACCAGCTGCAAGGAGCTAAGGTGTTTTCAAAGATCGATCTGCGATCAGGATATCATCAGTTGAAGATACGAGAGAAGGATATACCAAAGACAACCTTCACCACACGGTACGGGCTATACGAATATACGGTCATGTCATTTGGACTGACTAACGCCCCTGCCTATTTCATGAGCATGATGAACAAGGTGTTCATGGAATATTTGGATAAGTTTGTTGTGGTGTTCATTGATGATATAATGGTATATTCGAAGAATGAAGAGGAACACAAGGAGCATTTGCGATTAGTTCTCGAGAAACTCAGGGAACATCAGTTATATGCCAAGTTCAGCAAATGCGAGTTTTGGTTGAAGGAAGTCGGATTCCTTGGACATGTTATATCAGGAGAAGGTATAGCAGTAGACCCCACTAAGGTTCGGTCAGTCACTGAATGGTTGGCACCCACTTCAGTTAGCGAGATCCGCAGTTTTCTTGGACTCGCAGGATACTACCTTAGATTCATTGAGAATTTTTCAAAGACCGCAAAGCCCATGACAGAATTATTGAAGAAGGATACCAAGTTTAAATGGACGAAAGATTGCGAGGCAAGTTTCCAGGAGCTGAAGAAACATTTGACTATAGCCCCAATGCTGATATTGCCAGATATACGTAAGGATTTTCAAGTATATTGCGACGCCTCTCGCTTAGGACTTGGAAGTGTGCTTATGCAGGACGGAAGAGTTGTTTCGTATGCCTCGTGACAACTAAAACCACACGGGTTAAATTATGCCACGCATGATTTGGAGCTAGCAGCCGTAGTGCATGCGTTGAAGACTTGGAGATAGTACCTTATTGGAAACCATTGTGATGTGTACACGGATCATAAGAGTTTGAAGTACATTTTCACCCAGAAGGAGCTGAACCTTAGGCAGAGAAGATGGTTGGAGCTCATAAAGGATTATGACATGAAGCTTCATTATCATCCAGGAAAGGCCAATGTCGTAGCAGATGCCTTGAGCCGGAAGAGTTATGCTAATAACCTAATAAGCACGGGATTGCCGAAGGAGTTAGCAAAGGATCTCTGGGAACTTTGATTGGAGATTGTTCCTAGAGGTTTTGTTGCAACAATGGAGGTGCAGTCTACATTGTTGGGAAAGATTCGAGAAGCTCAGAAGGATGACAAAGAGATTGCCGAGATAAAGGAGAAAATGAGCGAAGGAAAGGCCAAAGGTTTTCGTGAGGATGAACACGGCACCTTATGGTTTGAGGACCGTGTTTATGTGCCGAATAACACAGAAATCAGGAAATTAATACTTTAGGAGGCTCATGACTCACCATACTCGATACACCCCAGAAACACCAACATGTATTTCGATTTGAAGGAACATTTCTGGTGGACAGAGATGAAGAAGGATATCGCCGAGTATGTGGCCGTATGTTATGTATGTCAGAGAGTGAAGGCAGAGCATCAAAAGCCAACAGGATTGTTACAGCCTATGCCGATACCCGAATGGAAGTGGGATAAACTTGGCATGGATTTTATCACCGGATTACCCATGACCAAATCAGGATATGATTCTATATGGGTAGTAGTTGACCATTTGACCAAAGTGGCACACTTTATCCCCGTGAAAACAACTTATACTAGTGCAAAGTTGGCCAAGATATATATGACCATGATCGTATGTCTGCATGGAGTTCCGAGGACCATCATATCGGATAGAGGAACACAGTTTACTTCAAAGTTTTGGCATCAGCTGCACCAGACTTTGGGAACAAGATTGGAGTTCAGTACAGCATTCCACCCATAGATGGATGGACAGATCGAGAGAGTCTATCAGATTCTGGAGAACATGTTGAGAGCCTGTGCGCTCGATTATGGATCTAGTTGGGATGACAATCTGCCTTACGCAGAGTTCTCATGCAACAACAGTTACCAAGCCAGTTTGAAGATGGCACCGTTCAAAGCCCTGTATGGACGAAGGTGCAGAACACCATTGATGTGGGATGAAGTCGGAGACCGACAGTTGTTTGGAACAGACTTGATCAAAGAGTCTGAGGAGAAGGTTAAACTGATCCGGGATAGACTGAAGATAGCTTAGTCCAGACAGAAGAGTTATGCAGATTCGAAACGTAAGGAGGTAACCTATAAAATTGGAGATCGAGCTTATCTGCGAGTATCGCCTTTGCGAAGAGTGAAACGTTTTGAAGTTAAGGGAAAGTTAGCCCCGAGATTTCTAGGACCATATCGTGTTTTGGAGCGGATGGGAGAAGTTGCCTACAAGTTGGAGTTACCTGAAGGACTGTCAGGAGTTCACGATGTGTTTCACGTTTCCCAGTTGAAGAAGTGCCATGCTGAGATGGCCGACATACCACTAAGAGATATCGTACCCTTGGAGGCGATTCAGTTGGACAATGACTTGACTTATGAGGAGAAGCCACTCAAGATTTTGGAGTTTGCTAGTCGAGTCACCCGCAGCAAGGTCATTAAGTTTTGCAAAGTTTAGTGGAGCCACCATACCGAGGACGAAGCCACGTGGGAACGAGAGGATGATCTTCGCAAGGACCACCCACACCTATTTTCTAGCCAACCCGAATCTCGAGGGCGAGATTCATCTTAAGGGGGGTAGGTTTGTAACATCCCAAAATTTCAATTTGGAATGTTATACATAGATCATTCTTGCATATCATATTTTATTGCTTTTCGTCACGCGATCCTCGAAATCCTAAGCAACTCAAGGACCCTCGGAGAGAGTTGGGCATTTCCCAGATTTCATATTTGATTTTATCAAATATTGAAACGAGGACTTTTGGTTTTAATTATTTTTCTCTCCAAAAATATTTCATATTAAAATATATGAGAGGATATAATATGACTTCTCCAAAATAAATGAAATATTGGCGGAAAATATTAAAATCAACTTTTGCTTTTATTTGGATTTTATTTGCAATTTTGTTTGCATTAAAAAAATCACGTTTTCAAAATTGCATTTTAGGGCCAAGAAAATGTTCATCTCGTTCCAAATATTTTATTTAGACGGAGAAAATTTGTTTTGGCATTTTTAGATTTTTATTTTATTTTCTAGGATTTTTTAGCTTCGGCGGAATTATTTAAAAAAACGCGCCAAGGCCTAGCTGGGCCGAAGCCCAGCGCCGGCCCACCTCCCCGCGCTGCCGTCTCCGAGCGGGAGACCGCGCTACCACTGCTGTTGAACAGGAGTCTGGCTCGGACTCCGTTGCCGCGCCATGCCCCCTCCCCCAAGGTACCACCCCCCCTTTTATACCCACCCCGCCCCCGCCACAACCGCCACCACCAACCGCCGCCCGCAGCCCCGCCCGCTGCCGCGCCTCGCCCTGCCGTCGCCGCCGCGTCTCGCCGGACCGACAAGGTAGCCGTCAGTTTTTTTAAAGAAAACCTATCCGGTTTTTTTAAAGAAAACCCTAGTTAGTTTTTTTCGGTTTTTCTTTTTAGCGGACGTTCGTCTGGATGTTCGTTTTAACGAATGGTTTTCGTCCGTTAGTTACAGATAACGAACGCTCGTTCATTAGCCTCTTCGTCAGTTTTCTTTTATCGGATTTTTTCCGCGATTATTTCAGGTCGTGATTTCTGATCTGATTTTCGTTCTAGTTTATCTTTTTGCTCGTTAGTCGGAATCAGGCGATTCAAACGCCTAGATCTTCGTCTCGAGACCCTCTTTTCGCTTAACCAACTTGCACAAGTTTTTGCTACTGTAGAATTTGACCTAGGTCCAGATTAGTAAACGGATCTTGTTTCTTTTGCCGTTTGAGTTTCGTTGCTCCGTTTGATTTGATTCTTTTTGCAAACCGGAGTTCTTAAGTTGAACTTTCTGGTTAGATCTTCTTATTTGAGATTTACCCATGTTTCTTTGCTTGATTGCTTATGTATGTTATTGTTTGTTTGCGATAGAATTCTCGGAGTGCGAAGCGTGTTATTTGGAGTCTCTAGGTTACGTGGATCGTCAGCAAGGCAAGTAACACTTTGATCATACCCCTTTATCACCTAGTTTTTACGCATTAGTTCCAATCCTCAAACATTGCATGGTTAGGATGTCATTAACATGTGGGTTGGGAAGTAGTTGATGAGGTAGAACCTATTATCCTGTTACATTCAAACCCTTGGGAGTTACTTCTACGCGTTGCTTATATTGCTATGCTATGCTCGTAGACGTGGTTTGGGTGAGTGAAATCCATGACAGTTGTGAGATTGTTAATTAATGGTTCAACTTAAGGTGGCAACTTAAATACACATCTGGATGGATTGAGGCACCTGGAGTACCCAGTGTTGCCTGTATTTTTTTTGGAAATCCCGGAGTACCCGTGTGATCTTCCTATGGACCGCCACTCAGGCTCAAAGAGAACTGAGACTTTTCATGCTAGAAACTTCCGCGTGCAGCCACAAGCTATTATGGGCTCTAGCATAGTTGAGTAAGTTACGTGGAGCTCTTGAAGAGGTGGATCAGCAGGTAGTGGGATTGTAGGTTTGGTATGGTCTGCCCGGAGTAGAGAGTTAACGTTTCTGAAAGACTGTGTCTCGGTCATCCGTTTCTCAAACACCATGTAGTGCGAGAAATCCAACGGAGGAGATCGAGTCTTGTGGGGAAAAGTGCGCAAACCTCTGCATAGTGTATAAACTAATCATGGTTAGCCGTGTCCCCGGTCATGGACAATCTTGAGTATCTAGTACTTGGAGTATCTTAAGTATCTCATCACTCTAATTTAATATTGTTGGGTTGATAATTATTTTAATTGAGATTGAGTTGGAGGAATCTTCTCAATGATGTTTCAATTACCATGATAGTTAAATAAAATCCATTCCTTTGTTGTAGGAAATAATTGGCTTTTCGCAAAACTATAAGCCTAGAGCTTTCCACCAGCCAAATATGCATGTAGTGATAGCATTATTATGTTCTTACTCTACTATGTTATTTTGCCAGTATATTCCATGTGCTGACCCGTTTCGGGCTGCAACGTATTATGTTGTAGACTTTTCAGACGAGGAGTAAGGTTCGTTAGGTCATTGCCGTGCAGCGTTGGAGTTGATGGACTCACTTCATCTTCCAAGCCTGCCGCTGTTATCGTATTAGATGGCCTTAAGCCATATTTATTGTAATAAGTTCTCTTTGGAGACATTCGGTGTAATAAGTGTGCGATTGCTACTCTGTTATAAATCCTTGAGTACTGTGTGTCAGCATTACCGATCCAGAGATGACACTGAAGCACGGAGACTTGACCGTTTGAGGTCGGGTCGCTACAGACACTAACACATATCGCCGCCCCTATAATGCCTCCTCCCTGCACTCAGACACAGCGACAGGCCCTGCTGGTGTCTTACCCTCCCTACGAGGGCCTCTAGGAAGACCTCCACCTGATCTGTTGCTTGTGCATCATCACCGGCGCCACCTGATGTTGTTTCGCACAGGTCTCCTCCTACTTCCTGCCTCTGCAACAACAACGGCGGCTACAACTGATGGCTTGTCGGACGGGGAGGAACACGATGTGGGCGGACATATGTTTAAAACTGTACTGGAGCAACTCATTAGTTCAATTATTACAGGATCGATGTACTCAAGTACATTCTCTGTTTGTATCACCTGTACCTACTTTCAATGTTATCAACGGAGGTTTTCACACTGGAAACAAGCTTCCATGTAGTTAATATTGCTTGTAAAGCATGAAAGGGGGATTTCTTATAACATGTTATAGATAATATGTGATGATTCTCAAATATTTTGTTTATAGGAATTCATGATCCTCCCAACTGGCGCTGCCTTGTTGGCCATTAAGATTTAGTTGAAGTTTGATATGTAAATGTACTTCAGAATATGTAGTTGGAATGTTGATCTATTTGATATGCAGAGCACAACAGAAAAAAAAGGTAAGGTCAAGATACCACAAACATTGGAGAGGAAGACGGCTTTGCACCTAACATCCAAGTAAGACCCACATGTTTCTCTGGTGCTATATATTATGGGATAGCACAAGTAAATAGTTCTAGGGCACCCTGGTGACTGGATAAGTGCAAAGCACAATATATGTTTTCTTTCAAGAATTTGAGTATACTATTCACAACATCGAGCATTTTATGGATTATGATTTTCTGGGTACATCTACATTCAGTTTCCACTACTTGTAACAATGAGGCTGGACTGTTTTGTGTTGACTGCTGTCTCAAATACATGAACCTGAATGCTCATATATGTTTTGTATTTTATGTATACTTTCGTAGGAAAATAAAGAGGGTCTTCAACTGCTGAAGATAGTTATAGCTAACGCTAGCTACACTCGAAAATTAATTTATTTTTCTTCTCTTTACTTAGACCATGATTCAACCCTTGTATACAATTGAACTTATTTACATGTCGTGGCTGCTGGTCATTGGAATTAATGTAGGGGCTTACTTGGTCTGCTTTTTGTGTTGATGTAGGCAGTGAAGCTGTGGGGAGTATAGTGTTTATCCTGCTAATGGGAATCTGTATACAATTTGTTTTATTGACTATACAAATTTATATACAATTTGTTTTATTGACTTTACACAATGGTATTTGCACAGTTATTGTGTATCCAAACAGTAATCACCATGTTATTAATCCAAACTTGTACATGGGTGCATCTAAAGATATTCAGGAAGTTAATGCATGATGTTGGGATTATGGGGAGAATTAGAGCTTAAATCATGCATGCCTTCTAACTCTCCTTGTAGTCCTTTCATTGAAACTTGTCTTTCTGAATATCAAACTATTCTTCCTTGCATATAGTTCAGTGAAATGATTGATTCGGCATCAGCACACTATGAATTCCTGATGAAGTTCGAAAATTGCAGATAGAAAAAAAATACAAATTTAGTCCCATGCTTACTTGTTAATGTGCAAGCCAAGTAATAATTAATCATGCAGTTAGAGTAATCTTTTCTTCTGGAAAAAATACCACAATGTCATCTTATATAATCAATTAATCAATGTACCTTCTGAATCTAACCTGAAGGTCAGATGTGTTTTGTAGTAACTATACCCCTTCTGTTATATCTTTTTTCTTTGGGATTGGGAGTAGTATATGTTCTTCCAGAGGGTCTATTTTTCAGGAAAAAAAAGATTTTGTTCTTTTGTTTTTGTACTCACCGTAGTTCATGTTTCCTTTCGGTTAGTTTTGACAGGCACTGCTTAAGTTTCATTCGAACTAATTGGTCGCCAAAAAAGAGATCAAAAATAGTATTTTGAATCAATAAAATTATAATATGTATAAAAATACAACATTTTAAAGAGGGTTCAAACACGATGGCGAGAAAAAATGTGAAGGGAGAGGAAGGGTAGGGAGAAATATATGATGCGAGGAGGAAGTGGTTAAAGAAATATGACCATGCCTACAAAGAAAGAAGTGGAAGAAACAACATGCTTCACTATATTTTTTTGTTCACCCGTAGCAACGCACGGATATTTAACTAGTTTGAGTAGGTTGAGAACCGGAAGCAAGAGGCTCAAAAACAAATTAATCTTAGTGTTTGGCAGCACTTTTACAATTCCTAAACTCTTCATAACTTGTGAATTGCAATCTCAGAATTACCATATTGTATAAGTTGGACACAGAAAATCTTGGCATCAGATCCAGATAGGAACTCAAATAAGATAATTTGCATTATGATAATCTATCTATAGGAGACGTACATGATATGCACTCTTCATAGCATCCCAGCACACGGAAAAAACAAGTAAAATCTGATCTACAGTTTCGGCACTGACACGAAATGAGAATTGGGAGACATTAATAGAGTGTGATGCCTTTGACCTTGGCTAGTCCGTTGGCTGGACCCGTTGTATGAATCAGATGGTGAGCAGATAAGCACTGTTAAGTAAAGTAACGTGATTGTATTAGGAAACATAGGTTAGACTAGGAAATATTCTGCCTTGTCTTGTACTCCAAATAAATCATGTACTCATATATATATATATATATATATATATATATATATATATATATATATATATATATATATATATATATATATATGCCCACGAGGCTTAAGCAATACAACAAACAACTATTTCATCAATCCTCTCCCTTCCTTCTAACATGGTATCTATCACAAGTCGATCCTAAACCCTAGCCACCGCCGCTTCCGCACTTGTGCGCCGCCCCCGGGACGGTCGGCCACCATGACCGCTGCCGGGGGCGCGCCGCCCGTACCTAGGCTTCGTACGCCGATCGTGTTGGCCGGCTGCCCTAGAGAGTCATTTTTTCCCAATCCTTTGATCCGGGTTTTCTCTCTCTCGCCAGTCGCTTTGATCGGCATCTACTTTTTGGTTTTCCGGTCTATGTGATTTGGTTTGCGTTGCCCACCACCGTCGTCGACCCCGTGCGCCTCTACTCCAATATCGGTGCGATCGGCCGGCTTCTTCACCGACACGGCGGTCTCGCGCGTCGTCCGTGCGTCTACCCGTCGGTCGCCCCGATCCGGCGGCCTCGCACGGCGTCTGCGCGTCGGCCTGCCGGTTGCCCCGACCCGGTGATACGTCTCCGTCGTATCTACTTTTCCAAACACTTTTGCCCTTATTTTGGACTCTAACTTGCATGATTTGAATGGAGCTAACCCGGACTGACGCTGTTTTCAGCAGAATTACCATGGTGTTATTTATGTGCAGGAACAAACGTTCTCGGAATGACCTGAAACTTCACGGAGCAACTTTTCAGAAAATATGAAAAATACCTACAAAAGATGAAGGTCAGGGGGCCCACCACCTCGTGGGCCCCCTGTTGCCTCTCCGACTCCAACTCCAACTCCATATATTGAGTTTCGGGGAGAAAAAATCAGAGAGAAAAAATCATCGCGTTTTACGATACGGAGCCGCAGCCAAGCCCTAAAACCTCTCGGGAGGGCTGATCTGGAGTCCGTTCGGGGCTCCGGAGAGGGGAATCCGTCGCCATCGTCATCATCAACCATCCTCATCACCAATTTCATGATGCTCACCGCCGTGCGTGAGTAATTCCATCGTACGCTTGATGGACGGTGATGGGTTGGATGGGATCTATCATGTAATCGAGTTAGTTTTGTTAGGGTTTGATCCCTAGTGTCCACTATGTTCTGAGATTGATGTTGCTATGACTTTGCTACGCTTAATGCTTGTCACTAGGGCCCAAGTGCCATGATTTCAGATCTGAACCTATTATGTTTTCATCAATATATGAGTGTTCTTGATCCTATCTTGCAAGTCTATAGTCACCTATTATGTGTTATGATCCGTTAACCCCGAAGTGACAATAATCGGGATACTTACCGGTGGTGACCGTAGTTTGAGGAGTTCATGTATTCACTATGTGTTAATGCTTTGTCCCGGTTCTCTATTAAAAGGAGGCCTTAATATCCCTTAGTTTCCATAAGGACCCCGCTGCCACGGGAGGGTAGGACAAAAGATGTCATGCAAGTTCTTTTCCATAAGCACGTATGACTATATTCGGAATACATGCCTACATTACATTGACGAACTGGAGCTAGTTCTGTGTCACCCTAGGTTATGACTGTTACATGATGAACCGCATCTGGCATAATTCTCCATCACCGATCCATTGCCTACGAGCTTTCCACATATTGTTCCTCGCTTATTTACTTTTCCATTGCTATTTCTATCATCACTACAAAATACCAAAAACATTACTTTTACTACTGTTACCTTTTGCTACCGTTATCACTACTATCATATTACCTTGCTACTAAACACTTTGCTGCATATAATAAGTTTCCAGGTGTGGTTGAATTGACAACTCAGCTGCTAATACTTGAGAATATTCTTTGGCTTCCCTTGTGTCGAATCAATAAATTTGGGTTGAATACTCTACCCTCGAAAACTTTGCGATCCCCTATACTTGTGGGTTATCAAGACTATTTTCTGGCGCCGTTGTCGGGGAGCATAGCTCTATTCTTTGAGTCACTTGGGATATACATCTGCTTATCATTATGAAGAACTTGAGAGATCCAAAAACCAAGATATATCCCTCAACTACGAGGGAAGGTAAGGAACTGCCATCTAGCTCTGCACTTGATTCACCTTCTGTTTTGAGTAAGCTTGCGACACCTATACCTGCTTCTGCTATTCGTTCTGATACGTCACATGTTATTGATGATGCCACTTCTGCTATGCATGATACTTATGATGAAACTACTTCTATGCTTGATACTACTGTGCCACTTGGTAAATTTCTTGATGAACAACTTGCTAGAGTTGGAGAAATTGAAAATATTGAATCTGATGATACTGGTGAAAGTGATGATGAAGAATCACTTGTTATTCCTAAGGGTTATGTTTTTGATCAAGAAGCTTCTTTAGCTATTTTAGCTTGCAAAAATAGAAATGAACTCAAAAGGTTATTAGCTAAACGGAGTAAGCAATCTCTAAATGCTAGAATGAAACCTGACCCTGCTTTTGCTACTTCACCTATCTTTGTTACTAATAAGGATTATGAATTCTCTGTTGATCCTGATATAATTACTTTGGTTGAATCTGATCCTTTTCATGGTTATGAATCTGAAACTGTTGTGGTACATCTTACTAAATTGAATGATATAGCCACCCTTTTCACTAAAGATGAGAGAACTCGTTACTTTTACATCCTTAAAATATTTCCGTTCTCATTAAAGGGTGATGCTAAGATATGGTTTAATTCTCTTGATCCTGGTTGTGTGCGTAGTCCCCAGGATATGATTTATTACTTCTCTACTAAATATTTCCCTGCTCATACGAAACAAGCTGCTTTAAGGGATATATATAATTTTGTGCAAATTGAAGAAGAGAGTATCCCACAAGCTTGGGGGAGACTTCTCCAATTACTTAATGCTTTACCTGATCATCCTCTTAAGAAAAATGAAATACTTGATATCTTTTATAATGGACTAACCGATGCCTCCAGAGATTACCTGGATAGTTGTGCTGGTTCTGTTTTCAGGGAAAGAACACCGGATGAAGCTGAAATTCTATTGAATAATATGTTGACAAATGAAAATAATTGGACACCTCCGGAGCCAATTCCTGAGCCTATTCCTAAACCAACTCCGAATAAGAGGGGTATTCTATTTCTCAGTCCTGAAGATATGCAAGAGGCAAAGAAATCTATGAAAGAAAAAGGTATTAAAGCTGAAGATGTTTAGAATTTACCTCCTATTGAAGAGATACACGATCTTAATTTACCGCCTGTTGAAGAAACATATAATCTTAATCCATTACCTATTGAAGAAACTCATGGTCTTGATAACCCAACACAGGTAGTAAAGGTAAATTCTCTCTACAGATATGATAAAGCTGAAATCCCATTTACTAAATTTGCTAGCCCATGCTTAGATGAGTTTGATAAATTTATGGCTAAGCAAGAAGACTTTAATGCTTATTTTGGTAGACAATTGAAATACAATTCAAATATGCTTGAACACTTGGGTGATTATATGGCTAATGTTAAAGGTGAACTTAAACTTATTAGTAAACATGCTTTTGTGGTTACCACCCAAGTAGAACAAGTACTTAAAGCTAAAAATGATTTGCTCAATGAATTGAATAGTAAAGATCATGATAATGCGGTTAGAGTGGCTACTAGAACTAGTAGAATGACTCAGGAACCTTTGTATCCTGAAGGCCACCCTAAGAGAATTGAGCAAGATTCTCAGAGAAATAATATAGATGTACCTAGTTCTAAAAAGAAGAAAAAGAAAAATGATAGGACTTTGCATGCTTCTAGTGATCCTATTGTTGAAACACTTGAGAATCCAAATGATATTTCTATTTATGATGCTGAAACACAATCTGGTAATGAACCTGAAACTAGTGATAATTTTAATGATAATGTTCATAATGATGCTCAACCTAGTAATGATAATGACATAGAAATTGAACCTGATGTTGATCTTGATAACCCACAATCAAAGAATCAATGTTATGATAAAAAAGACTTTGTTGCTAGGAAGCATGGTAAAGAAAGAGAACCATGGGTTCAGAAACCCATGCCCTTTCCTCCCAAACCATCCAAGAAAAAGGATGATGAGGATTTTGAGCGCTTTGCTGAAATGATTAGACCTATCTTTTTGCGTATGCGATTAACTGATATGCTCAAAACCAATCCTTATGCTAAGTAGATGAAAGATATTATTACAAATAAAAGAAAGATACCGGAAGCTGAAATTTCCACCATGCTTGCTAATTACACTTTTAAGGGTGGAATACCAAAGAAACTTGAAGATCCTGGTGGACCAACTATACCATGATCCATTAAAAGAAACTATGTTAAAACTGCTTTATGTGATCTTGGAGCCGGTGTTAGTGTTATGCCTCTCTCTTTATATCGTAGACTTGATTTGAATAAGTTGACACCTACTGAAATATCTTTGCAAATGGCTGATAAATCAACTGCTATACCTGTCGGTATTTGTGAGATGTGCCTGTTGTAGTTGCAAACGTTACTATTTTAACGGACTTTGTTATTCTTGATATTCCCGAGGATGATAGTATGTCTATTATTCTTGGAAGACTCTTTTTGAATACTGCAGGGGCTGTTATTGATTGCACTAAAGGCAATGTCACTTTTCATGTTAATGGTAATGAGCATACGGTACACTTTCCAAGGAAACAACCTCAAGTTCACAGTATCAATTCTATTGGAAAAATTCCATAGATTATATTTGGAGGTTTTGAATTCCCTCTTCCTACTGTCAGGAAGAAATATGATATTCTTATTATTGGGGATGTGCATATCCCCGTTGAGGTAACATAGTGTTATTCGAAATTTCTCTGGTTCCATGTTATTCGGAATGAGTTCGTTAACAAGACTTGATCAACCTTGTTAGTGGATTCCTTTTGATGATCATGAGATGGATGAAACTAGAAGGCACAAACTTATGTACCCCACTTTTACTTTCTGTTATTTACATTAAATAAAAAAATATTTTTCTGTCTGTTATCTGATTACCTGTGCAATATAAAAATACCTCGAAAATAAAAGTTCTCCAAATGCCCTGAAATTTAAATATGATTTTTTTCAGAATATTTGAGAATATTTGGCACAAAGAACGCAGTAGGGGGGCCAACCACCTGCCCACGAGGGTGGAGGGCGTGCCCTACCCCCCTAGGCGCACCCCCCTGCCTCGTGGGCCCACGGTGGCCTTCCTCCACTTATCCTTTCACCCATACACTCCTTCTTCCTCCCCCAAACACGAATAACCAGCTCAAACCCAAGTCCAAGCTTGGTTTGCTGCCATTTTTGATCTCCTTGCTCAAAGCACCTCTCACAAAACTGCTTGGGGAGATTGTTCCTTGGTATGTGACTCCTCCATTGGTCCAATTAGTTTTTGTTCTAGTGCTTTATTCATTGCAAATTTTTGCTGCTTAGGTGACCCTGTTCTTGAGCTTGCATGTCAAATTTATATGGTTCCAAGTAGTATTGATGCATGATATAGGCTCTAGGCACTTGTAGGAGTAGTTGCTATTAATATTATTGAGTTTGGTTTACTTTTATTTTGAAGTTACTAAAATTTTCAGAATTTTTCAGAGGAAGAAATATGCTTAGGAAAATGTTTCAAGGTGGTTCTTCTAGGAAGCAAGGACCCAGGCTTGCAATGTGTGATGCTGATGACGAGCCACCAAGAGACGCTCCAGTGAGTCCTTGTGAATGGCCTTCTGAGAACTTTATGGATCAAGAAGGAATTAAGGAAGAATTCAACGCATATTTGCGTAACGTTGATCTCGTGAGCTTTGAGAAAGAGAAGTGCAGCCAGTATCACAACCTCACCAGTACCTTTGTGAGGAGGTTTGAATTTTCAACTTCACGTAATTCTCCAACTGTCCTGTTCGATCTTTATGATAATTCTTACACCATGGACTTAGAGGATTTTACCACTGCTTGCAAACATCCACAATGGGGTAGTATAAGGGATCCTCGCAAATCTAAATTTAGATATTTTCTTGCTAGCATAACTGTGGGAGAATCTAGAGATATTACACAAGCTAGCATAGGGAGCATTCACTTTCCTGCTATACATTATTTTGCTCTCTTCATAGGTAGATGCATAAATGATAAAGATGAAGCATGTCACATGTGTGTCCCTGACCTCAGTATTCTTAGGAGTGCTGTGTTAGGAGATAAATCTTATAATTTGGGAGCCATTGTTGCACGTAGGTTGCATCTTAATAGATTTAATGGATATTTCTTTGGAGGAATTTATGCAACCCGCATAGCTAATTTTCTTGGTGTAGCCATACACGAAGATGATATTGAATTACCTCCTGCTTATCTAGATTTTAATGTTATGGTTCACCACCAGTTTGTCGAGAGGAACGAATCACCTCTCCAGTATCGACTAATCTTTGACAGACGTCGTGCTGTCTGTATTACTCTTCCTGCTCCTGCCTTCTTTGATTATCAGGCAAGTGGAAGATATACTATTACCAGAGAGGAGGCAGATGAGTACGAGAGGAGAGAGGAGGCCGCTCGTCGCCACGCTGCAGCTCAGCAGGCGATAGCTGCTGCATCGCAGTACGACCCCAACTACTATTATGGATATCCGCCAGGCCAGCCGTGGCCATGGACCAACTTAGGCCAAAAGCCTAAGCTTGGGGGAGTACGTATTTCCCACCGACATTACATTTATGTTCACACACTCATTGCTAGATGTCGGTGCTCATACTTTTTCATTGTATCATCCATGCTAGTTTATTTTCCTTTTTATGCTTTATTCTTGTGTGTTTAATAAACCTTAAGAAAAACGAAAAAAATAGTTGTAGCTTTTAATCAGTTTAATTTCCATGCTTGTAGTAGTAATTAAAAAGAAAACCCAAAAATATTTCATGTTCTTCTTTTGCTTGTTGGGAGCTTTCCCGTGTAAATAGTTTTATTTCTTTTCTTTGGGGGTTGATAGGAGAAGACCATAATTAAATTGTTGAAGTGGCTCTTATATGCATTATTGTTTATCTGACAAAAGAGCCATATTGCCTTGTCTTCTCCTGTTTGTTGAATGCCTACAGATTCTAGCTTAGTCCAATGCACGTGCACTATTATTATTATTCACATCGTTCGGTCGTGCAAGTGAAAGGCAATTATGACGATATATGATGGACTGACTGAGATGAGAAAAGCTGGTATGAACTCGACCTCTTTTGTTTTTGTAAATATGATTAGTTCAGCGTTCCTGATTCAGCCTATTATGAATAAACATGTTTGCAATGACAATTAGAGATCATAGTTTCTTGTGTCATGCTTGATTAGCTATGAGTTATAATGGTTTACCTTGCGTGCCAACATGCTATTAAAATGGTTATGATGTGGTATGATAGGATGGTATCCTCCTCTGAATGATTTAAGTGACTTGACTTGACGCATGTTCACGCATGTAGTTGAAACAAAATCAACATAGCCTTCATGATATTTATGTTCATGGTGGATTATATCCTACTCATGCTTGCATTCGGTGTTGATTAATTTTAATGCATGTTCATGACTATTGTCGCTCTCTAGCTGGTCGCTTTCTAGTCTTTTGCTAGCATTCACCTGTACTAAGCGGGAATACTGCTTGTGCATCCAATCCTTTAAACCCCAAAGTTATTCCACATGAGTACACTATACCTACCTATATACGGTATCTACCTGCCGTTCCAAGTAAATTTGTATGTGCCAAACTCTAAACCTTCAAATAAATATCCTGTTTTGTATGCTCGAATAGCTCATGTATCAACTAGGGTTGTCTGTATCTTCCATGTTAGGCGGGTTATTCTCAACAGGAGTGGACTCCGCTCCTCACTCACGAGATAAATGGCTGGTCACCGGGATGCCCAGTCCCATGCTTTATGCAAACTAAATCAAAATAATTGCAAACAAAACTCCCCCTGGGACTCTTGTTAGTTGGAGGCACTCGTTGTTTCGAGCAAGCCATGGATTGATGCTTGTTGGTGGATGGGGAAGTATAAACTTTACCATTCTGTTTGGGAACCGCCTATAATTTGTGTAGCATGGAAGATATCGCCATCTCTTGGTTGTTATGTTGACAATGAAAGTATACCGCTCAAAATATTATTCACCTCTGTTTCAAAACCGAGCTCTGGCACCTCTACAAATCCCTGCTTCCCTCTGCGAAGGGCCTATCTATTTACTTTTATGTTGAGTCATCCCCCTCTAATTAAAAAGCACCAGCTGGAGAGCACCGTTGTCATTTGCATTCATTACTGTTAGTTTACATTGGGTATGACTTGACTGGATCTCTTTTACCATGAATTACAATGTCTAGTCAGTCGTTGGTCTTTAAACGTGCTATGCATTTATGTTTTGCAGTCTCAGAAAGGGCTAGCGAGATACCACATTGTTATATCATATTATGATTGTTTTGAGAAAGTGTTGTCATCCGAGATTTATTATTATGGCTCGCTAGTTGATTATGCTATTGATATGAGTAAACTTGAGACCTATGCATTATTGTGAATGTGGTTAGTTATAATATTTGCTGAAAACTTGAATGCTGGCTTTACATATTTACAACAATAAGAGCAAACAGAGTTTGTAAAAGTTTTCCTTTATCACTTTCAGTTTATCAACTGAATTGCTTGAGGACAAGCAAAGGTTTAAGCTTGGGGGATTTGATACGTCTCCGTCGTATCTACTTTTCCAAACACTTTTGCCCTTGTTTTGGACTCTAACTTACATGATTTGAATGGAACTAACCCGGACTGATGCTGTTTTCAGCAGAATTAACATGGTGTTATTTATGTGCAGGAACAAACATTCTCGGAATAACCTGAAACTTCACGGAGCAACTTTTCAGAAAATATGAAAAATACTGATGTCTACTACACAACCTTCTTCTTGTAGACGTTGTTGGGCCTCCAAGTGTAGAGGTTTGTAGGACAGTAGCAAATTTCCCTCAAGTGGATGACCTAAGGTTTATCAATCCGTAGGAGGCGTAGGATGAAGATGGTCTCTCTCAAGCAACCCTGCAACCAAATAACAAAGTGTCTCTTGTGTCCCCAACACACCCAATACAATGGTAAATTGTATAGGTGCACTAGTTCGGCGAAGAGATGGTGATACAAGTGGTATATGGATGGTAAATAATAGTATTTGTAATCTGAAATTATAAAAACAGCAAGGTAGCAAGTGATAAAAGTGAGCGTAAACGGTATTGCAATGCGTTGAAACAAGGCCTAGGGTTCATACTTTCGCTAGTGTAAGTTCCCTCAACAATACTAACATAATTGGATCACATAACTATCCCTCAACATGCAACAAAGAGTCACTCCAAAGTCACTAATAGCGGAGAACAAACGAAGAGATTATGGAGGGTACGAAACCACCTCAAAGTTATTCTTTCCAATCAATTCGTTGGGCTATTCCTATAAGTGTCGCAAACAGCCCTAGAGTTCGTGCTAGAATAACACCTTAAGACACAAATCAACCAAAACCCTAATGTTACCTAGATACTCCAATGTCACCTCAAGTATCCGTGGGCATGATTATAAGATATGCATCACACAATCTCATATTCATCTATTCAACCAACACAAAGGACCTCAAAGAGTGCCCCAAAGTTCTACCGGAGAATCACGACGAAAACGTGTGCCAACCCCTATGCATAGGTTCCCAATGTCACGAAACACGCAAGTTGATCACCTCAACATACATCAAGTGGCACGTGGTATCCCATTGTCACCACAGATATCCATGGCAAGACATACATCAAGTGTTCTCAAGTCTTTAAAGACTCAATCCGATAAGATTACTTCAAAGGGGAAACTCAATTAATTACAAGAGAGAAGAGGGGGAGGAGAAACATCATAGGATCCAAATATAATAGCAAAGCTCGCGATACATCAAGATCGTATCATCTCAAGAACACGAGAGAGAGAGAGAGAGAGAGAGAGAGAGAGAGATCAAACACATAGCTACTGGTACATACCCTCAGCCCCGAGGGAGAACTACTCCCTCCTCGTCATGGAGAGCACCGGGATGATGAAGATGGCCACCGGTGAGGGTTCCTCCCTCCGACAGGGTGCCGGAACAGGGTCCCGATTGGTTTTTGGTGGCTACGGAGGCTTCTGGCGGTGGAACTCCTGATCTATTGTGCGTTCTGGAAGTTTTAGGTTACGTGGAGTTATATAGGCGGAAGAAGCACGTCAGGGGATCCACAAGGGCCCCACGAGGCAGGGCGCGCCCCCCACCCTCGTGAGCACCTCATTTCTTCCTTGACGTGGGGTCCAAGTCCATCGGGTGGCTTTCGTTCCAAAAATAACTTCTCTAGTTGATTTCGTTCCATTTCGACTCCGTCTGATATTCCTTTTCTTCAAAACACTGAAATAGGCATAAAACAGCAAATCTGGGCTGGGCCTCCGGTTAATAGGTTAGTCCCAAAAATAATATAAAAGTGGATAATAAAGCCCAATATTGCCCAAAAAAGTAGATAATATAGCATGGAGCAATCAAAAATTATAGATACGTTGGAGACGTATCAAATACCTGCAAAAGATGAAGGTTAGGGGGCCCACCACCTCTCCACGAGGGTGGGGGCGCGCCCCCCTACCTCGTGGGCCCCCTGTTGCCTCTCCGACTCCAACTCCAACTCCATATATTGAGTTTCGGGGAGAAAAAAATCAGAGAGAAGAAATCATCGCGTTTTACGATACGGAGCCGCCGCCAAGCCCTAAAACCTCTCGGGAGGGCTGATCTGGAGTCCGTTCAGGGCTCCGGAGAGGGGAATCCGTTGTCTTCATCATCATCAACCATCCTCCATCACCAATTTCATGATGCTCACCGCTGTGCGTGAGTAATTCCATCGTAGGCTTGCTAGACGATGATGGGTTGGATGGGATCTATCATGTAATCGAGTTAGTTTTGTTAGGGTTTGATCCCTAGTGTCCACTATGTTCTGAGATTGATGTTGCTATGACTTTGCTATGCTTAATGCTTGTCACTAGGGCCCGAGTGCCATGATTTCAGATCTGAACCTATCATGTTTTCATCAATATATGAGTGTTCTTGATCCTATCTTGCAAGTCTACAGTCACCTATTATGTGCTATGATCCGTTAACCCTGAAGTGACAATAATCGGGATACTTACCGGTGATGACCGTAGTTTGAGGAGTTCATGTATTCACTATGTGTTAATGCTTTGTTCCGGTTCTCTATTAAAAGGAGGCCTTAATATCCCTTAGTTTCCGTAAGGACCCCGCTGCCACGGGAGGGTAGGACAAAAGATGTCATGCAAGTTCTTTTCCATAAGCACGTATGACTATATACGGAATACATGCCTACATTACATTGACGAACTGGAGCTAGTTCTGTGTCACCCTAGGTTATGATTGTTACATGATGAACCACGTCCGGCATAATTCTCCATCACCGATCCATTGCCTACGAGCTTTCCACATATTGTTCCTCGTTTATTTACTTTTCCATTGCTATTGCTATCATCACTACAAAATACCAAAAACATTACTTTTACTACTGTTACCTTTTGCTACCGTTATCACTACTATCATATTACCTTGCTACTAAACACTTTGCTGCAGATAATAAGTTTCCAGGTGTGGTTGAATTGACAACTCAGCTGCTAATACTTGAGAATATTCTTTGGCTTCCCTTGTGTCGAATCAATAAATTTGGGTTGAATACTCTACCCTTTAAAACTGTTGTGATCCCCTATACTTGTGGGTTATCACACGGCGGCCTCGCGTCATGCGGCGACCCTTCACCGTCGTCGTTTGCGCGACGGCCCGTCCGTCGATCTATGCCAGCCGTCACCGCCCTGCTCCGACCGGGACTCCTGCATCACCCTAACCCGGCGGCCTCGCGCCATGCTGCGGCCAATCATAGCCGCCCTGCCGCCCGCCGCCGTCGGCTTCATCTTGGACTCCGCCGCCACCGCGCCTCCACCGAGCGGCGTCCCCGACCTCGCACGCGATCGGATTGATCACCCGCCCGCCGTCGCGATCCACCTCATCTACGTCGTGCGACCGACCAGGCCCGTCGGTTGCGCGCGCCTCTGCAGGCCCCATGAAGACCGTCCTGAGTTCAGCACGCCCCTCTACCAATCGAGCAATGGGTGGCCGATGTGTCGCCCCGTCGGGCCGCAGCGCCGCCGCCCCGTGGTTCTTCTCCCAGCTGTACCGACCCTCGTCATCACTGCGTCGCCCCTTCGGGCCGTAGTACCGCGGCCCGCGGTCCACCGCCGCCCAGAGGCCGTCCGCTCCAGGCCGTCCCCGTGGCGGCACCGACCCTCGCGCCGCCACTGCGTAGCCCCGTCGGACCGTAGCGAGCGTGACACGCGGTCCACGTCACCATCTAGAGGTCGTCCCCGCGGTCGCACCGACCCGCGCTCCTCCGCCACGCCGCCCCTTCGGGCTGTCGCGCCGCGGGCCGCGGTCCCTGCCGCCGCCCCGAGGTCTTCCCGTCGTCACCTCGACCTGCCCGCCGCCGCTGCATCGCCCCTTCGGGCCGTAGCGCAGCGGCCCACGGTCCACTTCGTCGTCCACGCGCGTTGACTTCCCGTGGTATGCGTTGCGCCACCTCCCTTGGCGCGGGAACGCCACCGTCCACGCCGGTCTTTGTCATGCTGTCGGGTTCTTCGCCTACTTCGAGCATCGCCGCCGCGCTCCTAACCTAGCCGCCGCTCTTCTTTGACCGCCGCCGCTACCCACGTAGATGCCGCCGCCCGTCCACCTCCTTCATCTTCGTCCAGCACCGGCCCATCGCCAGTGTCACTGTCATCTACCCCGACCACTTCGTCTACTCCGACAACCGCAGGCGACATCTGTTCGAAATATGCCCTAGAGGCAATAATAAAATGGTTATTATTATATTTCCTTGTTCATGATAATTGTCTATTGTTCATGCTATAATTGTATTAACCGGAAACCGTAATACATGTGTGAATACATAGATCGTAATATGTCCCTAGTAAGCATCTAGTTGACTAGCTCGTTGATCAATAGATGGTCATGGTTTCCTGACCATGGACATTGGATGTCATTGATAACGGGATCACATCATTAGGAGAATCATGTGATGGACAAGACCCAATTTTAAGCGTAGCACAAGATCGTGTAGTTCGTTTGCTAAAGCTTTTCTAATGTCAAGTATCATTTCCTTAGACCATGAGATTGTGCAACTCCCGGATACCGTAGGGATGCTTTGGGTGTACCAAAAGTCACAACGTAACTGGGTGGCTATAAAGGTGCACTACAGGTATCTCCGAAAGTGTCTGTTGGGTTGGCAAGAATCGAGACTGGGATTTGTCACTCTGTATGACGGAGAGGTATCTCTGGGCCCACTCGGTAATGCATCATCATAATGAGCTCAATGTGACTAAGGAGTTAGCCACGGGATCATGCCTTACGGAACGAGTAAAGAGACTTGCCAGTAACAAGATTGCACAAGGTATGGGGATATCGACGATTGAATCTCGGGCAAGTAACATATCGATAGACAAAGGGAATTGTATACGAGATTGATTGAATCCCCGACATCGTGGTTCATCCGATGAGATCATCGTGGAACATGTGGGAGCCAATATGGGTATCCAGATCCCGCTATTGGTTATTGGCCGGAGAGATGTCTCGGTCATGTCTACATGGTTCCCGAGCCCGTAGGGTCTACACACTTAAGGTTCGGTGACGCTAGAGTTGTTATGGGAAATAGTATGTGGTTACCGAAGGTTGTTCGGAGTCCCGGATGAGATCCCGGACGTGACAAGGAGTTCCGGAATGGTCCGGAGGTGAAGATCGATATATTGGACGAAGGATATTGGAGTCCGGAATTGTTCCGGGGGTACCGGGTGACGACCAGCGTGTCCGAAAGGGGTTTCGGAGGCCCCGACAAGCGTTGGGGGGCCTTATGGGCCAAGGGGAGGGGGCACATCAGCCCACTAAGGGGCTGAGTGCCCCTCCCACCCATCTCACATAACCTAGAGAGGTGGGGGTGCCTCCCCAAGGGCAGCCACCCCTCCCGGCTTGGGGGGCAAGTTTCCTAGGGGTTGGGGCGCCCAAACCCATCTAGGGTTTCCCCTGTGGCCGCCGCCCCTCCCCTAGGGAACCCTAGGGCGCCTCCTTCTCCCCCTTCCCCCTATATATAGTGAGGGAGAGAGAGGGCAGCCGCACCCTTCCCCTGGCGTAGCCCCTCCCCTCTCCTACACTTCCTCCTCCTCCTCCGTAGCGCTTGGCGAAGCCCTGCCGGAGAACCACGAGCTCCATCACCACCACGCCGTCGAGCTGCCGGAGTTCTCCCTCAACTTCTCCTCTCCCCTTGCCGGATCAAGAAGGAGAAGACGTCCCTGGGTTGTACGTGTGTTGAACGCGGAGGCGCCGTTGTTCGGCTCTTAGATCGGTACCGACCGCGATCTGAATCGATGCGTGTACGACTCCACCAACCGCGTTCTTGTAATGCTTCCGCATAGCGATCTTCAAGGGTATGAAGATGCACTCCCTCTCTCTCGTTGCTAGTATCTCCTAGATTGATCTTGGTGACACGTAGGAAAATTTTCAATTATTGCTACGTTCCCCAACAGTGGCATCATGAGCTAGGTCTATGCGTAGATTATATGCATGAGTAGAACACAAAGCAGTTGTGGGCGATGATTTGTTCAATTTGCTTACCGTTACTAGTCTTATCTTGATTCGGCGGCATTGTGGGATGAAGCGGCCTGGACCGACCTTACACGTACGCTTACGTGAGACTGGTTCCACCGACTGACATGCACTTGATGCATAAGGTGGCTGGCGGGTGTCTGTCTCTCCCACTTTAGTCGGATTGTATTCGATGAAAAGGGTCCTTATGAATGGTAAATAGCAATTGGCATATCACCTTTGTGGTTTTGCGTAGGTAAGAAACATTCTTTATAGAAACCCATAGCAGCCACGTAAAACATGGAACAACAATTAGAGGACGTCTAACTTGTTTTTGCAGGGTATGCTATGTGATGTGATATAGCCAAAAGGATGTGATGAATGATATATGTGATGTATGAGATTGATCATGTTCTTGTAATAGGAATCACGACTTGCATGTCGATGAGTATGACAACCGACAGGAGCCATAGGAGTTGTCTTAATTTATTTATGACGTGCGTGTCAATGAAAACGCCATGTAATTACTTTACTTTATTGCTAACCATTAGCCATAGTAGTAGAAGTAATAGTTGGCGAGGCAACTTCATGAAGACACGATGATGGAGATCATGGTGTCATGCCGGTGACGATGGTGTTCATGCCGTGCATCGAAGATGGAGATCAAAGGCGCAAGATGATATTGGCCATATCATGTCACTTTATAATTTGCATGTGATGTTTGTCATGTTTACATCTTATTTGCTTAAAACGACGGTAGCATAAATAAGATGATCCCTCACTAAAATTTCAAGAAAGTGTTCCCCTAACTGTGCACCGTTGCGAAGGCTCGTTGTTTCGAAGCACCACGTGATGATCGGGTGTGATAGATTCTAACGTTCGAATACAACGGGTGTAAGCCAGATTTACACATGCAAAACACTTATGTTGACTTGACGAGCCTAGCATGTACAGACATGGCCTCGGAACACGAGAGACTGAAAGGTCGAACATGAGTCGTATAGTAGATACGATCAACATGGAGATGTTCACCGTTGATGATTAGTCTGTCTCACGTGATGACCGGACACGGCCTAGTCGATTCGGATCATGTATCACTTAGATGACTAGAGGGATGTCCATCTGAGTGGGAGTTCATTGAATAATTTGATTAGATGAACTTGTTTATCATGAACATAGTCTAGATTGTCTTTGTAAATTATTTTGTGGATTAATAGCTCGCGCTTTAGCTCTTTGTTTTAATATGTTCCTAGAGAAAGACTAAGTTGAAAGATATTGTAAGCAATTGTGCGGACTAGGGCCGTAGTCTGAGGATTGTCCTCACTGCTACACAGAAGGCTTCTGTCCTTGATGCACCGCTCGGTGTGCCAACCCCTCTGGCGTCGTTTGTGGATGTTGTGAACATCTGGTAGACACGTTCTGATGACTACCTGATAGTTTAGTGCGCCATGCTTTACGGCTTAGAGTCGGGGCTCGAAACGCGTTTTGAACACCATAGAACATATGAGGTGTTCAAAGAGTTAAAATTGGTATTTCAGGCTCATGCCCGTGTTGAGAGGTTGAGACCTCTGACAAGACCTTTGCCTACAATATGGAGGAGAATATCTTAGCCAGTGAGCATGTGCTCAGAATGTCTGGGTACTTCAATCACTTGAATCAAGTGGGAGTTAATCTTCCAGATAAGAGAGTGATTGACAAAAGTTCTCCAGTCGCTATCACCAAGCTACTAAAGTTTCGTGATGAACTATAACATGCAAGGGAAGATAATCCCGGAGCTGTTCGTCGTGCTTAAGGCCGTAAAGGTAGAAATCAAGAAGGAGCATCAAGTGTTGATGGTTAAAAAGAGCACTAGTTTCAAAGAAGGTCAAGGACAGGAAGGGGAACTTCTTGAATGGCAAGCCAGTTGCCGCTACAGTGAAGAAACCCAAGAATCCAAACCCGAGACAAAGTGCTTCTATTAGGGGAACGGTCACTGGTAGCGGAACTGCCTCAAATACTTGGTAGATAAGAAGGCTGTCAACTTCAACAAAAGTATATTTGATATATGTGTGTTATTGATGTGTACCTTACTAGTACTCCTAGTAGCACCTGGGTATTAGATGCCGGTTCAGTTGCTAATATTGGTAACTCGAAACAAAAGCTACGGAATTAACGGAGACTAGCTAAGGGCGAGGTGACGATGTGTGTTGGAAGTGTTTCCAAGGTTGATGTGATCACCATCGTACGCTCCCTCTACCTTCGAGATTAGTGTTGAACCTAGATAAATGTTGTTTGCATTGGTGTCTGCGTTGAGCATGAACATGATTAGATCATGTTTATTGCAATACGGTTATTCATTTAAGTCAGAGAATAATGGTTATTCTGTTTACATGAATAATACCTTCTATGGTCATGCACCCAATGTGAATGGTTTATTGAATCCCGATCGTAGTTATACACATGTTCATAACACTGATGCCAAAAGATGTAGAGTTGATAATGATAGTACCACTTTCATGTGGCACTGCTGCTTAGGTCATATTGGTGTAAAGCGCATGAAAGAACCTCCATGCTAATGGACTTTTGAAGTCACTTGATTTTGAATCATTTGACACATGCGAACCATGCCTCTTTGGCAAGATGACTAAAACCCCGTTCTTTGGAACAATGGAACGAGCAAGTGACTTGTTGGAACTCATACATGTTGATGTTGCGGTCCGATGAGTGTTGACGCACGCGGTGGATATCATTATTTTATCACCTTCACCGGTGAATTGAGTAGATATGGGTATATTTACTCAATGAAGCATAAGTCTGAAATGTTTGAAAAGTTCAAGCAATTTCAGAGTTAAGTTGAGAATCATCGTAACAAGAAGATCAAGTTCCTTCTATCTGATCAAAGGGAAAGTATCTGAGTTATGAGTTTGGCAATCACTAAAAACAAGGTGGAATCGTTTCACAGTTGATGCCGCCTGGAATCGTTTCACAGTTGATGGCATTGAATGTAAACCTTTACCAGCACAGATTAGCGCATCTTATCATACCACCGAAGCTATCAATCACCAAGAGTCATAGGGTCATGTTTACTCATATTTTGTTAGTAAATAAATTGGTGAGGCTGCCGGAAGCTGCACAACATGGTCGGCGTGGCCTTCATCAGCCGGTGGAGGTGACGGGGTGGAGAGGTTTGGCTCCATGTCGCTAGAGAAATCATTGTCAACCCTGACGCTTCCACCATCACTGTTGCCCTCGTTACGGCTGTCGTCAGAGTCATGAACCGCAAAAGCAGGGTCGGGGGAAACTCCTCCGAACGGACAACCAATACTGTGGCAATAGCTTCGAGATCCAAGGAGTCATGCACCGGAATGGAATGAAGAACATTGGTTAAGCTGCAGCTCTTGACCGAGACGAGGGCCACGGAGTAATCAAGCCCAATGAGGCAGACGGTGTCGATCTTGATGGGACAAGCGAAAGAGATCATGGAGTTGGGTGTGAACCAGTATTCAATCGAAAAGTCTTCAATGTTTGAGGCAAAAACAGTGCCGAGACAAAAAAAAAGGAAGCAGTTTTTTGTTTCTTCATGGCGAACGAGATCAGCGGTGTTGATGCGACAGGTAAATGGGCTGGCGCAGCGTTTTTACATCATTTATTGAAATCGCCTACTATCATAGAAACTAGAGGGATAATAGCAAAGAAAATCACGGAGCAGACGAATTTGATGGTAAAAAGGCAGCGAACTGGACGATTGGACGGCACAGGAAGCGCTGCCACTGAGGGTGTCAGGCAGTCACGTCTCAAAAGCAAATTTAGACAAATCCTGGTTGGATGGTTAGGAGGACTATGGTATCCCAAGCCCACCAGGGTAAGTCCTGGTGCTCACATTTACCCCAGCCCATCAGGGTAAGTCCTGGTGCTCACATTTATTCCTGGATTTATTTTAAGATTTTCGACGATGCACATTCAATGAGGAGACGTTCCCGTCGATGACAAGGTGCCTACGGTGACTTCGTAAATTTCAAGATAATATGCCGGCTTAGTCTTTCGGAGGTGCTCATAGGGATAGAGTGTGCATGTGTGCATTTATAGGAGTGAGTGTATGCGCGTGTACATAAGCGCTTGCGTTTGTACGGTGTTCAAAAAACAGCCTATAGCAGTTAGTTAAAACTCTAGAGGATCTGAGCCTACTTGATTCTACACGTTCCACGGCCGTGCATTATGAAAGGTATGCTTTCATCCGTAGATATAAGATTATAATGCAATTGCAAGGTTTGCACTTCCAACTATTCTGTGAAGCTTCAATGCATATCCAGTGGCAAGAGTCGGTTTGACCTTCATATCAAATGTCTCACTGTCCCGCAAATTCTTCAAGGTCTCGAATCAACCAATAAGTTATTACTCCCTCCATACCGAATTACTTGTCGCAGGTATGGACATATCTAGATGTATTTTAGTTCTAGATACATCCATTTCTACGACGAGTAATTTGGAACGGAGAGAGTAGATCACAAGGATTGAAATTCAAACAAAAAAAATACATAGCAGCAGCACACAGACAGTACTTCAGAAAGAACACTTTTACAGGCAGAAGAGGTGAAACAGTCCCTCGGTGACAAAAAGAAACAAGTGTTGAACATCATCGCCCTCATGATAAATTCTGAAGTATTAAGCCTTCGCATCATCGCCCTCACTGCGATTCTGAGAAGAAATACCAGCATTTGAGCCCGAAGCACCCCTCTGAAACATGAGTAAGGTTCAAATACAAGACAATGGGGCTTTCATCAACCCATTCCAGAAAAAGGAAGGGTCTGAATCTTAATTATTTACTTTTCCTCAAAGAAAGATAAAGGCACACAGTTTAATCATGTCGTTAAATTTTGAATTCAAAGCTCAAATCAGGAAGTAGGAAATGAAAAATTTGACGTTAACCAATCAATCCATGGTTCCTACTCTGATGTTCTTTAGAACTTCTTATGTTAATTTGTCTGAGTAGGGCATTTTGGAGACCGAGCTCCATCGAGGACTTCAAAATTTTCAAAATTCAAACCTTTTAGTTTCAAAGAATTCTGAAAAAATACACATGTATACAAGGATGTAATGTGTCTGTGTGTAAAATTTCAGGATGAAACACCTTGAATTGCGAGCTGCACAAAATAAAAAATATCATGGACTTTGAGGATGAACAGTACATATGCTAAAAAGCCCCATTTTTTTTGTAGCTCTCATTTTAACGTTTTTCGACCTGAAATTTTACACACGTGTACATTGTATTTAGGTATATGTGTATTTGTTTTCAGAATTTTTTTAAAGTGAAAAGTTTGGATTTTGAAGTTTTCAAATTAAGGCCTTCATGGAGCTCGGTCTCCATTTGGCATTTTCGAATTTGTCTGCCATATATAGGTGTATGATATAGAACAATTTTAAGTACCTCTTTAATGCAGTACTTGGTAGCAACCAAAGTATAACTTATAATTCGATGCCCTGTTAGCAGAGCCATGCTCAATTAACCATTATTCACTGAGTGTGCTAGCAAACGTATAAGAATGGAACTGCAGACAATAACATGCAATTCAAAGAAGATAAAATTTACAGTTTGGCATATCTATATCTATATGCGTAGGTCTGAAAATATAAACACCCAAAGTGTTTTGCAATGAAGCCCATTTCACAAATTTAGGGCACCTACATAAACCTTGATGAAAAAATATTTCTTATTGATGTAAGATATGTTGACTGTGTGATACCTAATTGACAGCCCAATGAACAAAGTAACTAGACAACTTGCAAAGTTAGCACAAAGAACTAAATCAGAAGTGCATGCATAAATTAAAATATGGGATGGAAAATAATTGTATTGCAGGGGAGGCCATTCATTTGTATGGAGAGAGGTAACAATATTATCTTGCTTATAGTTGCTTATTTATTGTGGAAGAGATTAAAACAGATATAGGAGACAAGAACTAGCGAGCTATAGCAGAAAGAAAAAACATGAATAAATTAGACCAAATGTAAACCTTTACCTGATTTTCTACAGCACTAAGTATCATACTCATGATACTCTTTGAAGCCTCCCTCGATGCCTGTAGACAGGTTAACTTTATTAATTTGACATGTTTCAAGGAAAAGTCCTCAATGATCTGGCTTGTAAATTTAAAACACTATACCTTCATAATGCTACTATAATTCTCCAAACGAGCAGATAAATTTTCCCTATCTTGCTTCTGTGCCACACAATTAAGCCGCCTGAGGGGCCTTGGTTGCTGGAGTCTCGTGCAAAACATGACCAATCATGAGGGTACACTTAAACAATCATTACATCTTCTGCTTTTCAAATGATCATTGAATATTTAAACTTAAAATATGAAAATAAAAGCTATGCTGACTTTCGTTTAGATAAAGAATTACCTGATCTGGAAGGCTTGGACATATTTGATTGATTTTCATGCCTATATCCTGTCGAATCGCATCATCCAAGATACGCGGAAGTAGACCATTGAATGATATGCTACTGCGTTCTGCAAGTGCCTATCAAATAGCAACTCATCCATTGTTAAAATTTCCAGAATAATGAATTATCGATAAGCTAAATTTGAGATCAGCTAACATACAATTCCCTCGTGCTCTTCTTCATGAAGGCAAGTCCACAGTTTTTCATAATCGGAGAGCTGGTGCTCCCATGCCTCCCACTTCTTCAATTCCCAGCCTTCACGTTGTTTTGGCCTACGCGCAATGGCAGTCTTCTTGTATACATCTAAACGTACAAGTGACTTCACAGAGATATAGGATTGCATGTTGTCAGGCTTGTGGGGAAAGAAATCTAACAGCTTTGCCATCTTACACAATTTAGTATTGAAGTTCTCCCCGAGCAACTCATAGGAATATAGGTTGCTGTTGCGACGTTGCAGTATGATCTTATTCCTATGAACCAAATTTGGACCCGGAATGTAATCTGGCGAGTACTGAATATTGTACTTCAGGCTCCACCTTTGCTCCGTTTTGTTCTCAAGTTCCCAGATCTGCAGCGTACCAACAAGCCTTCTGGGAAGAGAAGGACAGGCTTGAGCAGTTGCTATACATATCTTCCCATCTACTCCAGTACCGACAGGGACCGACAGGGACCGCCACCTGCACAATCTTCATGTACAATTGCTGGCAGTTGTATCCGTGCAAAACTTTCTTCACTGAGATCAAAGGTCATAACTGCATGCTGCCAGTTAGCTACCATGTCTTCAATTAGCCAACACACTGTTCCGTCAATATTGACTGCTCCAGAGTTTTTTACACGGTTTAAGCTTAGGGCTTCTGGAGTTTCGATATCTCTCCATTTCTCATCACCAAGTGTGTAAACTTGAATGACGCTGAATCTGCTATTATTATGGGAGCGGGTGCTGCCCACAACAGGATCACCAAGGAAGTGTGTGATCTTGTATTCTTTTGTCAATGGGTGAAATCCAAAGTTGTAGAACAAGAAGTGATCACCCCTCAAATTCTTTACAGGTTTCTCAAGATGCAGGCATTCACCAGTTGCAAAGTTAGCTACCTTGAGTGTTGATGACTTTGTGTATAAGACAAGAAGCCCATTGCATGAACCGCAAAGGAAATCGTCAGGCCCAATCACTGGCACTGCATATGTCGATGGCGACCAGGCTTCATCAATCAGGATAGCATCAGCAGGATGGGGCTCACCTGAGACCGACTCTTGCGGAAAGAATAGGACGGCACATTGGGGCGCATCCTGGAGGTGAGAGGTGACAAACTGGGGATCTCGGATGATTTTGTGCCACTGCTCACAAACACCAGTGCACCTCAACAAAGTGCTCACTGGAAGCCTCAAAAATATCCGCTCAATGAGTTCTCCTGGGAGACCGTTTATAATGCATTCCTCATCTCTTTGCTTCTTTGGTTTGGTTTCCTCGGAAGCCATAGTAAGCAATCTAGTCTCTTGAGGAAGCCTAGGTACCAAATCCTCCTGTAGACACATTTAAGAAAATAGGGGAAGTGAGTAAAGATTATGATTAAAGTAATTTGCAGGAAAATAACATGAAGTTTAGGTAAAGTTTGACAGATGTTTTAGTTCACCTGCTTAGAATTGGTAAAGAAGGAAATAAGTGGCACCACCTGTAGCAAACATGGAGCCCTGTGTTGCTATTGATCAGTAACCATAAACAAATCGATATACATATGATGCCTGCAAAGTTGAAATGACAAGCTGGGTTAAAACTAAAAGCATGGTGAGATACACATATCAGGATGCATAGATGAAACACAAAGTGAGTGCGACACTGCTAAATTTTGCTGGCGAAATTCCAGCCACACGACACGCCCCGAATGACACTCCGCACGACACAATGTGTGCATCAGTGCGACAACCATACAACTTAGAAATAGTTTACATTGGATAAAACAAGCAGATGATGCATTTTTGGCATTAGAAAAGACGTACAAACTCCGGAATCAACCAAGAAAACTGCATCAATGACGAAAGGGACCAGTCTCTGACAGCAATTTGTGCACCTTTTGTGAGTTTCAGTGGCTACGGTAGTATGCAAATGTCTGAACACCTCTCTGATGTATTCCGGCACCGTGGAACAGCAGATCAGGCGAAGGAACGAAATGATACTCAGTTACTCACATGAATCAATTGACGGATACTAGTAGATGAAAAGCTTGCAAGTTCACGCTCAGCAATTTGAGGGCAGCAAAAGGGGGGGTCGGAGCTTACCGCCACCGCGAAAACCTGCACCAAAGACCCAAGACGGAACGGAACCCCGCCGCCTCGCCTCGCTTCCCCTCCCTCGAGCACGCGGGTCGCGAGGCCTCGCTTCGTCTCCCGCCGCAACAGGGCGCCGCACGGGCTGTCGGTGTCTAGGGTTTAGAGCGCGGAATGGAGATTGGGGAATTTTCTGCGCGGTTCGCGCACGACTGCCGCCGCGATCAGGCGGGGAGTTAGCAAAGGGAAAGCGCACGGCCCAGCACACCAAGCGAAGGGCGCACGGCCCAGGACGAGACGGCCTCTCACTAAGCAACTAGTCAACGAGCGCTCCTTCGGAAGCCTCACAACGATCAATGTCACTTGACGCGCTCTCAGTTATTCGACACTTGGCGCGCTCTCAGTCATTCGCCACGTGTCGCGCTTTGGACGCTTCCTTTGAATTTTGTTTCTTTATTTTTTCACACGTGTTTTCGGCTTTTTAAACGGTTGTTTCCGGTGGTTTTCGACGTTTTGGTTTCCCTCGGTCTTTCTTAGCTTTTCGATAAAAAAAATTGAAATTTCTTTTTGCATGAAAAAACGTGTTTTCTTTTATTTTTCTTTCGCGAAAGTCACGGTTTTTCTTCCGCGAGAGGCACGGCCGTGCATTTCGGAAACGAAAAAAAACATGTTTTTTTTCTTTCGCGAGAGTCACGGTTTTGCTTCCGCGAGAGGCACGGTTGTGCTTTTGCGAGAGTCACGGCCGTGCCTCTCGGAAAAGGAAAAAACAAAACGCGTTTTCTATTTTTTTTCGTGAGAGTTACGGTTTTGCTTTCGCGAGAGGCACGGTTGTGCTTTCGCGAAAGTCATGATCGTTCCTCTAGAAAAGGGAAAAACAAAACACGTTTTTTGTTTGTTTTTCTTTCGTGAGAGTCACGGTTTTGCTTCCGCGAGAGGCACGATTGTGCTTTCGCGAAAGTCACGGCCGTGCCTTTAGGAAAGGGAAAAAAAATACGCGTTTTTTGTTTATTTTCTTTCGCGAGAGTCACGGTTTTGCTTCCGCGAGAGGCACGGTTGTGCCTTCGCGAGAGTCACGGCCGTGCCTCTCAGAAACGAAAAAAAATGCGTTTTTTGTTTTTTTTTCCTTCCACGAGAGTCATGGTTTTGCTTTCACGAGAGGCGCGGTTGTGATTTTGCGGGAGGCACGGCGTGCCTCTTTCAAAAAGGGAAAAAATCGTGCTCCCGGTTCGGTTTTTTTCGTCCGATTTTTTTCGTGAAAAAAAAAGTTCGTCAAAACCTATCGACATGGGATTTAGTTTTGTTGATCTCGACGCGAGGAATCCAATGATGAAAACGGTACGAGATTTGGACGCACGTTTTAAGAGATAAAACATTGTAAATAAACGGATCTAGAAAAAAAGGAAAACTCCCAGGTTGCGACAAGTGGCGCGCTGCATGTGCGTCACTTGTCGTGACCTGGGAAATGGAGTGTTCTTTGCAACGAGTACTCCTTAATTAGTGATTTTGCTCTCATTCTCATTTTGAGGTAATTCATTTTTTTTGCTCAAAAAAAATTGGCTACTGTCCGTAAAAAAATTGGTTACTGAATAATTTTCTTCAAAAAAATATTGGTTACTGAATAATTTTCTCCAAAAAATATTGGTTACTGAATAATTGTATTTCCGCTATAAAAAATAGTGGAAAGGGGTAACGCCCAGTTGGAAGAAAAGAAAGAGAAAAGACACCCCACTGGTTATGCTTCGAAAGGAAGCATTTTTTTAGAGGAGCATTTCTTTTTTATACTTTACAAAGTAAAATGTATCGGAAAAGAAGTCTTGAAATGCTGTTAAAAAAGATGAAGATCCTACTAGAAGCCAAACTAAGCGATCAAAAATTGTATAGACGAGTGTTCACGCCTCAGTAATCTACACTCTTGGTTTTTTTCATGCTAGTGCCATGCACAAAAGCAGTGGTGGAGCCAATCTACACCGGCAGTGGTTTAGGACCCTGGGTTGTTAGGCTCGGTTTGGCCTGGGGCTTGCTCGGGCCTAGCCCGATCCTGGTGCCGCCACTGCACAAAAAGACATCTTTCAATGAAAGCAATTTCAATGGGTCAATTCAAACAGATGATGATTTCGTCTGTTTTTTATTCATTTGGGTTGGCCGCTCGCCCTGGGTCCGCCCTCTTTTAGATTTAGGTCGGCGGCGTGTTCAACACGCCGATCCATATATGTCGGCGTGACTGGCTGGCCGTCCAATATTTACATTGATTTGTATTCAAACATATTGTCAAATAACATAGTTTTACAGGATAAAAATATTATAGTTTTACAAGCCGGATACAAATAAAAATGTTTCACATAGTTTTGCAGCCGAATATAAGAAGATACATCTATTGGTTGTCAACAATTGGTTGCCAACATGAGCACACATATGCTCAACCAAATCATTTTGCAGCTGCACGTGAGTTTTCCAATCACGCATGTCTTCATGAAATTGGGTGAACTGTTCAAACATTGCCGCTACTCCATGCTCAGGCACAACATTCTCACCCTGAAACTGAAACTCTTGATCATACAAACGTTCCGGGCGCTCGTCTTCTACGATTATATTGTGCATGATCACACAAGTAGTCATCACCTTTCACAGTTTCTGCGTGCTCCAAGTATTAGCAGGATACCAAACGATGCCCATCGAGATTGCAAAACATCAAATGCACGCTCGACATCCTTCCTGGCACTCTCTTGCTCATGGGCAAATCTTTCCTCTTCTCTCCGACAGGGTTGGGTATTGTCTTGACAATAGTGGTCCACTGAGGATAGATACCGTCACCCGAGTAGTATCCTTTGTCGTAGTTGTGGCCGTTGACAGTAAAGTTCATCGGTGGGTTGTTGCCTTTGGCAAGCCTAGCAAACACCGGCGAGCGCTGGAGCACGTTGATATCATTGTGTGATCCAACCATGCCAAAGAAAGAGTGCCAGATCCAGAGATCTTGAGACGACACGGCCTCTAGGATGACAGTGTAAGCCCTGACATGTCCCTTATACTGCCCTTGCCAAGCAGAAGGACAGTTCTTCCACTCCCATTGCATGCAGTTCTATGCTGCCAAGCATCCCTCCGAAGCCCTTTCTGGCATTCATTGCCAACAAACGGGTTGTATCTTCAGCCGTCGGCTCTCTCAAGTACTCAGGGCCAAACACAACTATAACAGCCTTGCAGAACTTATACAGGGACTCTAGGCATGTAGACTCGCACATACGGACGTACTCGTCAATGAGATCACCGGGCACTCCGTATGCAAGTATTCGGATGGCGGCAGTGCATTTCTGATAAGAGGAGAAACCAATCTTGCTGACGTCATCCTCTTTGCACTCGAAATAGTCATCATAGCCGACCACTCCCTCTCTAATACGGTTGAAAACATGCCTACTCATACGAAAACGGCGGTGGAATTTATGATGTTTGAACAACGGGTTTGTTGTATCAAAGTAGTCCTTCCAAAGAAGGAAATGCCCACTCTCTCGGTTGCGATTCAACGCCGGAAGGTGGCCCAGAATGGAGCCACGAAACAACGGCCGCTGGCTGTTGAGGTGGTGATGGACCAACACGGCAGCCAATATCTCCTCCTCGTCGTCGGAGTCACAAAAGAAATTGTGAAAAAAGAACTCATCGGCGGAGTCCATTTTCGTACCTTGGCAAATTGTTGAATAGCTTGCGGGCGTCGAAGAAGTAGACGGCCGGCGAGGGGAGTCGCGGCGCGCACGGACCAGCTAGTTGCCCTGTCGACTTCCGACGAGTGGGCCGGCGTCCGACGAGCGTGCCAGTGAGGATCTGGCCGGCGCGGCGAGGCGACCTCTTGGTCGCGGGCGGCTGTGCGGTTGGGAGAGCGGCGGTGGGAAACAGTTTGCTCCCCGGCGGCAAGACGGCAGTGGCGGGGCGACGGGAGGAGTGAGCGGCGTTGCTAGGCGGATGTGGAGGCGGTAGCAGCTGGCAGAGTCGCCGGCAAAAAAGGGCGACGGCGTCGGCGACGAAGGAGGCGGGCGAGGGTTGCTGGGGGTGGGGGAAGACCAATGAGCCACCGACCAGTGGGCCCGGGGAGAGGAGAAGGCGAGCGTGCGCGCGCGCGGCCGTCGCGTGTCCGCGCCGACGCAAATCCGGCTCAAAATGGGCAGGGAATGGGTCGCCCGCGGACGAAAAGCGGACGCCCGTCCGTTTGGGTCGGCGCGTTGGGCTGATTTTTCTGTCTGCGCCGACCCAAATGGACAGCGACGGACAGGATGGGTTGCCCCATTGAAGTTGCTCTGAGGGCTGAAATCTAGACATAGCAACGTCGTATGAGAACTATGATTTATGTGCACAAGAAGTTTATCATAATATCATGTAGGGGTGCTTGGCTAGCCTAAAGGATGTGAGATTGTAAGGTTACCAATCGGCGGGGCAGGGACTGCCACACCTTATATAGGTGTTCGTGGCTAGGTTTACAGTCCCGAGTCAGTTGGAGGTGTCCTGGTCTATGTGGAGTAGGAGAAACCTAGGCGGTACATGCCATCGTCACCGCCCAATTGCCAATATCTCCTTCTATGGCGTTGGTACCGCTGCCGTTTCGCCCTCACACTTGGGCACCATGTCGCAGCCCCACACAATCTCCCATAGCAGAACGAAGCCCCTCACTCCCCTTCCCGATGTTGCCACGCACGTTGCACCATGCAACCTGGCCCCGCCCCAGTGGACTCCGAGCATCTCAACTTCGAGTGTCATCGACCTAGATGGGTCGCCGCACTCCGCTACCCCAACCCGTCCCGCATCATCTTCCGCTGTGCCCATTCTTGCATTCCATGTTGTGCACCTCCATGTTGCATGGCGCACTTTGCATTCCATGTCGTGCACCTCTGTGTTGCATGTCGCGATGTGCGCCATACCACCATGCCCTTGTCCCCGGATGCAACATGAGGATGACATGTCGGCCAAGAGAGGAGGAAGGGGATGGACGGAAGGAGCCACTGACTAAATAATCATGCACTTTATAGTGAAGTGCATGTGCTAAAAAGAAAATCAAGATTTCTTTTTGGTGTACTTCGCATCTTAACGTATTTCGTCATGAAACTTCCTGTATAGGTGTTAGAGTACGTAATGGGTCTAATGGGCCTGGACTGAAAGTATAGCCCTTAGTCTTAGGGTTAATTAAAGATAAGGGTCACTTGTTTAGGGGTCAAGTAAGCCTTGTTGGGAGTCAAGTAAGCCTCTCTATATAAAAAGAGGAGATGTATCAATCTATTCAAGCAAGAATTAAGAAGGAAATTCCTTTCATCTTGCCCGGCTGTGGGCAAAAGGCCCCCGGCTGGCCCTCTTGCGCCCTCCTTCTAGTAGCACCGTAACAATTTGGTATCAGTTAGCTTCGGTTTGATCATGTCTTCACCGCTGCCCAACCCGTCTTTTTCGCTGCCGGTCACCTTGTCGCCTCCGGCGACTACCATGACCGTCGCCCCGCTCCTGCCCGGGCTGGGATCCTCCGTCGCGCCCGCCCCCGCCGTCCTCACCCCGAAGGAGGTGCTCGGGGCGCTGCGGGACCTAACCCAGGCGGTCCAGAAGATCTGCTTGTTCTTGGCCGGGTCCTACGGGCCGCAACCGGTTGCGCCGCCCATCGCTGCCACCGCGCCGCCGTGGCAGCCGCCGCACCAGGCGGCCTCAGTCGCGCTCGCCGGGCCGTTACAGCAGCCGTTGCAGCTGACATCCACCGCCACCACCACCCCGCCCTGGTTGCAGTGGCAGCCGCTGATGAAGCTATGTACCTAGGGTAGGGGCATGGACCTGTCCTAAGTACCCTACCCAAGGACATCCCTAGAAGAAGTCACCTTTCAATCGACTTGGAGGTATCCCACTCGACGGATTCAAGACACTCGACCACGAAGCAATCACTCGACCAAGATCCAACCACTCGACTGCCAGGAGATCTAAAGTCACCCTGCACGCAAACGGTCGGTCATTAAGTAGCTTTTATGGTCATCATAGCACTTTATTAGGGGCGTTACCAGTAACCCCCAGTCTTAATGTACTTTAAATCTTGCATTACTGAGGGGTGGAGGGGCCTGACGAACTCTACATAAGCCACCCCCTCCTCAGTATCAAGGGTTCGCACCCCTGTTATTCATACACACATAATTCAGTCGACCGCCTCCGGGCACCGAGATGTAGGGCTGTTACTTCCTCCGAGAAGGGCCTGAACTCGTAATCCTCGTGTGCTTACAACTCCTCAATAGCTAAGATCTAGCCTCTCCATACATACCCCCCCTACATCACTATCAGAGTTAGAACCACGACAGCCGCCGCGCCCGGCGCTCCGCTACAGCAGCCACCGCCAGTCAGCTCTGGCCCCGCATCGACTGTGCCGGTGAGAGTCCCGATCCATCAGATCAAATTCCTGCCATCGCCATCACCGCTTCCCCAGGGCGTCCCCATCCAGCAGATCAAGTTCCTGTCGTCGCCGTCACCGCTTCCGGTTTGGATCACTACCCGCCATGTGTCGGTGGCGGTGAGGCTGCAGGCTGCTGCGCGCGGCCTCCTAGCGCGTCAGCGTGTGCGGGAGATGTGTGGTCTGCAGTTGCCGCTCCTCCAAATTGCCCTTCGCTGCACAAAGGACCTCGATCTCGTCCGCTGCGTCGGGGATCTTGGGCATGCGGTTTCCCCCATGGGCGGCAGGCATGCTGTTTTTCCCGCGGGCAGCGACCTCAAAGTCTGCGACATCAGCGATTGGGGGGTGCACCCCTCCTCGTCATTCTCCATCGCAAGCCCTCCACTCTTCCCTGTGCGGTGCAGACCAACAACCGTCCGGCGGGGAGAAGGCATGGTGTCACCGACAGGAGCACACCGCGTAGCACCACTTCATTCCACGCCGGCCGCCGTGAGGGCGCCTCTGTTGGTCGCTCCTGCGACCACTTCCAGGTGGCCATACACATGCACTCCTTTTGTCCAGGTGGTGTCCATAGGATCCAGGTGGCTGTACACGTGCACATCAGACGTGCGGATGGTGTTCACTTTTTGTTAAGGGGTCCAAAATAAAGCGTTTCAGTCCATTTCAGGTTGAGAGTGTTGGAATATCCTCCTCATGTGGGCTGTGAGGAGATGACCATTTCAGGCCTTTTAGGCAGCCCAAATAGGTGCATAAGCCCACTACCCATTAGGGTTATGACCTAGGGTCATTTTGGACTTTGCACATGTGTGGATGGGGATGCTTTTGTTGGAAATATGCCCTAGAGGCAATAATAAATTAGTTATTATTATATTTCCTTGTTCATGATAATCATTTATTATCCATGCTAGAATTGTATTGATAGGAAACTCAAATACATGTGTGGATACATAGACAACACCATGTCCCTAGTAAGCCTCTAGTTGACTAGCTCGTTGATCAATAGATGGTTACGGTTTCCTGACCATGGACATTGGATGTCATTGATAACGGGATCACATCATTAGAAGAATGATGTGATGGACAAGACCCAATCCTAAGCATAGCACAAGATCGTGTAGTTCGCATGCTAAAGCTTTTCTAATGTCAAGTATCATTTCCTTAGACCATGAGATTGTGCAACTCCCGAATACCGTAGGAATACTTTGGGTGTGCCAAACGTCACAACGTAACTGGGTGGCTATAAAGGTGCACTACGGGTATCTCCAAAAGTGTCTGTTGGGTTGGCACGAATCGAGACTGGGATTTGTCACTCCGTGTGACGGAGAGGTATCTTTGGGCCCACTCGGTAGGACATCATCATATGTGCACAATGTGATCAAGGAGTTGATCACGGGATGATGTGTTACAGAACGAGTAAAGAGACTTGCCGGCAACGAGATAGAACAAGGTATCGGGATACCGACGATCGAATCTCGGGCAAGTATCGTACCGCTAGACAAAGGGAATTGTATACGGGATTGATTAAGTCCTTGACATCGTGGCTCATCCGATGAGATCATCGTGGAACATGTGGGAGCCAACATGGGTATCCAGATCCCGTTGTTGGTTATTGACCGGAGAGGTGTCTCGGTCATGTCTGCATGTTTCCCGACCCCGTAGGGTCTACACACTTAAGGTTCGATGACGCTAGGGTTATAGGGAATAGATATACGTGGTTACCGAATGTTGTTCGGAGTCCCGGATGAGATCCCGAACGTCACGAGGAGTTCCGGAATGGTCCAGAGGTAAAGATTTATATATGGGAAGTCCTGTTTTGGTCGCCGGAAAGGTTTCGGGGTTTATCGATAACGTACCGGGACCACCGGGAGGGTCCCGGGGGTCCACCAAGTGGGGCCACAAGCCCCGGAGGGCTGCATGGGCCAAGTGTGGGAGGGGACCAGCCCCAGGTGGGCTGGTGCGCCCCCCCACAAGGGCCCAAGGCGCCTAAGGGGAGGAGGGGGGGCAAACCCTAAGGGCAGATGGGCCTTAGGGCCCATGCCTGGTGCGCCTCCCTCTCCCCTCCACCTGGCCGCCACCCAGATGGGATCTGGGGGCTGCCGCCACCCCTAGGAAGGGAACCCTAGGTGGGGGTGCAGCCTCTCCCCTCCCCCTATATATACTTGAGGTGTGGGCCGCCCAAGACACACGAGTTCCTCTCCTTCTTGGCGCAGCCCTACCCCTCTCCCTCCTCGTCTCTTGCGGTGCTTGGCGAAGCCCTGCTGGAGTACCACGCTCCTCCACCACCACCACGCTGTTGTGCTGCTGCTGGATGGAGTCTTCCTCAACCTCTCCCTCTCTCCTTGCTAGATCAAGGCATGGGAGACGTCACCGGGCTGTACGTGTGTTGAACGCGGAGGTGCCGTCCGTTCGGCACTAGAATCTCCGGTGATTTGGATCACGACGAGTACGACTCCTTCAACCTCGTTCTCTTGAACGCTTCCGCTTAGCGGTCTAGAAGGGTGTGTAGATGCACTCTCCTTCCCCTCGTTGCTGGTTTCTCCATAGATAGATCTTGGTGACACGTAGGAAAATTTTGAATTTCTGCTACGTTCCCCAACAGTGGCATCATGAGCTAGGTCTATGCGTAGTTTCTATGCACGAGTAGAACACAAAGTAGTTGTGGGCGTTGATTTTGTTCAATATGCTTACCGTTACTAGTCCAATCTTGTTTCGACGGTATTGTGGGATGAAGCGGCCCGCACCGACCTTACACGTACTCTTACGTGAGACTGGTTCCACCGACTGACATGCACTAGTTGCATAAGGTGGCTAGCGGGTGTCTATCTCTCCCACTTTAGTTGGAACGGATTCGATGAAAAGGGTCCTTATGAAGGGTAAATAGCAATTGGCATATCACGTTGTGGTTTTGCATAGGTAAGAAACGTTCTTGCTAGAAACCCATAGCAGCCACGTAAAACATGCAAACAACAATTAGAGGACGTCTAACTTGTTTTTGTAGGGTTTTCTATGTGATGTGATATGGCCAAGAAGAATGTGATGAATGATATGTGATGTATGAAACGTTCTTGCTAGAAACCCATAGCAGCCACGTAAAACATGCAAACAACAATTAGAGGACATCTAACTTGTTTTTGTAGGGTTTGCTATGTGATGTGATATGGCCAAGAAGAATGTGATGAATGATATGTGATGTATGAGATTGATCATGTTCTTGTAATAGGAATCACGACTTGCATGTCGATGAGTATGACAATCGACAGGAGCCATAGGAGTTGTCTTTATTTATTGTATGACCTGCGTGTCATTGAACAACGCCATGTAATTACTTTACTTTATTGCTAACCGGTAGCCATAGTAGTAGAAGTAATAAGTTGGCGAGACAACTTCATGGAGACACAATGATGGAGATCATGGTGTCATGCCGGTGATGATGATGATCATGGAGCCCCGAAGATGGAGATCAAAAGGAGCAATATGATATTGGCCATATCATGTCACTATTTGATTGCATGTGATGTTTATCATGTTTTTGCATCTTATTTGCTTAGAACGACGGTAGTAAATAAGATGATCCCTCACTAAAATTTCAAGAGCAGTGTTCTCCCTAACTGTGCACCGTTGCGAAAGTTTGTCGTTTCGAAGCACCACGTGATGATCGGGTGTGATAGATTCTTACGTTCGAATACAACGGGTGTTGACGAGCCTAGCATGTACAGACATTGCCTCGGAACACATGCGAAACACTTAGGTTGACTTGACGAGCCTAGCATGTACAGACATGGCCTCGGAACACAAGAGACCGAAAGGTCGAGCATGAGTCGTATGGTAGATACGATCAACATGAAGATGTTCACCGATGTTGACTAGTCCGTCTCACGTGATGATCGGACACGGCCTAGTTGACTCGGATCATGTAATCACTTAGATGACTAGAGGGATGTCTATCTGAGTGGGAGTTCATAAGATGAACTTAATTATCCTGAACATAGTCAAAAGGTCTTCGCAAATTATGTCGTGGCTCGCGCTTTAGTTCTACTGTTTAGATATGTTCCTAGAGAAAATTTAGTTGAAAGTTGATAGTAGCAATTATGCGGACTAGGTCCGTAAACCGAGGATTGTCCTCATTGCTTCATAGAAGGCTTATGTCCTTAATGCACCGCTCAGTGTGCTGAACCTCGAACATCGACTGTGGATGTTGCGAACATCTGACATACACATTTTGATAACTATGTGATAGTTCAGTTAAACGGTTTAGAGTTGAGGCACCAAAGACGTTTTGAAACGTCGCGAAACATATGAGATGTTTCGAGGGCTGAAATTGGGATTTCAGGCTCGTGCCCACGTCAAGAGGTATAAGACCTCCGACGATTTTCTTAGCCTGCAAACTAAGGGAGAAAAGCTCAATTGTTGAGCTTGTGCTCAGATTGTCTGAGTACAACAATCATTTGAATCGAGTGGGAGTTGATCTTCCAGATGAGATAGTGATGTTTCTCCGAAGTCATTACCACCAAGCTGCTAGAGCTTCGTGATGAACTATAATATATCGGGGACATATATGATGATCCTTGAGATATTCGCGATGTTTGACACCACAAAAGTAGAAATCAAGAAGGAGCATCAATTGTTGATGGTTGGTGAAACCACTAGTTTCAAGAAGGGCAAGGGCAAGAAGGGATACTTCATGAAACGGCAAATCAGCTGCTGCTCTAGTGAAGAAACCCAAGGCTGAACCCAAACCCGAGACTAAGTGCTTCTGTAATAAGGGGAACAACCACTGGAGCAGAATTACCCTAGATACTTGGTAGATAAGAAGGCTGGCAAGGTCGCTAGAAGTATATTGGATATACATTGTGTTGATGTGTACTTTACTAGTACTCCTAGTAGCACCATGGTATTAGATACCGGTTCGGTTGCTAAGCGTTAGTAAACTCGAAATAAAAGGCTACGGAGTAAACAGAGACTAGCTAAAGGTGAGCTGGCGATATGTGTTGGAAGTTTTTCCCAAGCTTGATGTGATCAAGCATCGCACGCTCCCTCTACCATCGAGATTGGTGTTTGCATTGAGCATAGACATGATTGGATTATGTCTATCGCAATACGGTTATTCATTTAAGGAGAATAATGGTTACTTTGTTTATTTGAATAATACCTTCAATGGTCTTGCACCCAAAAATGAATGGTTTATTGAATCTCGATCGTAGTGATACACATTTTCAAGCCAAAGGTATAAGATAGTAATGATAGTACCACACAAATGTGGCACTGCAATTTGAGTCATATTGGTATAAAGCGCATGAAGAAGCTCCATGTTGATGGATCTTTGGACTCACTCATTTTTGAAAGGATTGAGACATGCGAACCATGTTTGTTGGTAGATATGCACGAAGAAACTCTATACAGATGGATCATTTGGACTCACTTGATTTTGAATCACTTGAGACATGCAAATCATACCACATGGGCAAGATGACTGAAAGCCTCGTTTTCAGTAAAATGGAACAAGAAAGCAACTTGTTGGAAGTAATACATCTTGATGTGCATAGTCCAATGAGTGCTGAGGCATGTAGTGGATATCGTCATGTTCTTACTTCACAGATGATTTGAGTAGATACTGAGTATATTTACTTGATGAAACATAAGTCTGAATTATTGAAAGGTTCAAGTAATTTCAGAGTGAAGTTGAACATCGTCGTGACAAGAGGATAAAATGTCTATGATATGATCGTAGAGATGAATATCTGAATTACGAGTTTGGCACAGAATTAAGACATTATGGAAATTGTTTCACAACCAATACAGCCTGGAACACCATAGTGTGATGGTGTGTCCGAACATCATAACTGCACCCTATTGGATATGATGCATACCATGATGTCTCTTATCGAATTACCACGATAGTTTATGGGTTAGGCATTAGAGACAACCACATTCACTTTAAATAGGGCACCATGTAATTCCGATGAGATGACACCGTATGAACTATGGTTTAGAGAAACCTAAGCTGTCATTTCTTAAAAGTTTGGGGCTGCGATGCTCATGTGAAAAAGTTTCAGGCTGATAAGCTCGAACCCAAAGCGGATAAATGCATCTTCATAGGACACCCAAAACAGTTGGGTATACCTCATGTCTCAGATCCGAAAGCAATAAGGGATTGTTTCTAGAATCGGGTCCTTTCTCGAGGAAAAGTTTCTCTCGAAAGAATTGAGTGGGAGGATGGTGGAGACTTGATGAGGTTATTAAACCGTCTCTTCAACTAGTGTGTGGCAGGGCACAGGGAGTTGTTCCTGTGGCACCTACACCAATTGAAGTGGAAGCTTATGATAGTGATCATGAAACTTCAGATCAAGTCACTACCAAACCTCGTGGGATGACAAGGATGCGTACTACTTCAGAGTGGTACGTAATCCTGTCTTGGAAGTCATGTTGCTAGACAACAATGAACCTACGAGCTATGGAGAAGCGATGGTGGGCCTGGATTCCAAAATGGCTCGAGGCCATATAATCCGAGAGAGGATCCATATATGAAAACAAAGTGTAGACTTTGGAAGAACTACTTGATGGTCGTAAGGCTGTTAGGTACATATGGATTATAAAAGGAAGACGGACAATGATGGTAAGTATCACCATTAAGAAAGCTCGACTTGTCGTTAAGATGTTTTCCGACAAGTTCAAGGAGTTGACTACGATGAGACTTTCTCACTCGTAGCGATGCTAAGAGTCCGTTGGAATTATATTAGCAGTCACTGCATTATTTATGAAATCTTGCAGATAGGATGTCAAAAAAAACATTGTTTCCTCGACGATTTTCTTGAGGAAAGGTTGTATGTGATACAACCGGAAGGTTTTGTCAATCCTGAAAGATGCTAATAAGTATGCAAAGCTCCAGCAATCCTTCTAAGGACTGGATTAAGCATCTCGGAGTTGGAATGTATGCTTTGATGAGATGATCAAAATTTTGGGTGTATACAAAGTTTATGAGAAACTTGTATTTCCAAAGAAGTGAGTGGGAGCACTATAGAATTTCTGATGAGTATATGTTGTTGACATATTGTTGATCAGAAATGACGTAGAATTTCTGGAAAGCATATAGGGTTATTTGGAAAGTGTTTTTCAATGGAAAACCTGGATTAGGCTACTTGAACATTGAGCATCAAGATCTATGAGGATAGATCAAAAACGCTAAATGGTACTTTCAAATGAGCACATACCTTGACATGATCTTGAAGGTGTTCAAGATGGATCAGTCAAGGAAGGAGTTCTTGCCTGAGTTGTAAGGTATGAAGTTAAGACTTAAAGCTCGACCACGGCAGAAGAAAGAGAAAGGACGAATGTCGTCCCCTATGCTTTTGTCATAGGCTCTATACGGTATGCCATGCTGAGTACCGCACCTGATGTGTGCCTTGCCACATGTCTGGCAAGAGGGTACAAAGGTGATCCAGGAGTGGATCACTAGATAGCGGTCAAAATTATCCTTGGAGTAATAAGGACATGTTTCTCGATTATGGAGGTGATAAAGAGTTCGGCGTAAATGGTTACATCGATGCAAGCATTAACACCTATCTGAATGACTCTGAGTAGCAAACCGGATACGTATAGTGGAGCAACCATTTGGAATAGCTCCAAGTGGAGCGTGGAAGCAGCATTTATAATATGACCTAGAGATTTGCAAAGTACATACGGATCTGATTGTTGCAGACTCGTTGACTAAAACCTCTCTCACAAGCAAAACATGATCAAACCCCAGAACTCATTGAGTCTTAATCACATGATGATGTGAACTAGTTTAGTGACACTAGTAAACTCTTTGGATGTTGGTCACATGGCGATGTGACCTGTGAGTGTTAATCACATGGCGATGTGAACTAGATTATTGACTCTAGTGCAAGTGGGAGACTATTGGAAATATGCCCTAGAGGCAATAATAAATTAGTTATTATTATATTTCCTTGTTCATGATAATCGTTTATTATCCATGCTAGAATTGTATTGATAGGAAACTCACATACATGTGTGGATACATAGATAACACCATGTCCCTAGTAAGCCTCTAGTTGACTAGCTCATTGATCAATAGATGGTTATGGTTTCCTGACCATGGACATTGGATGTCATTGATAACGGGATCACATCATTAGAAGAATGATGTGATGGACAAGACCCAATCCTAAGCATAGCACAAGATCGTGTAGTTCGCATGCTAAAGCTTTTCTAATGTCAAGTATCATTTCCTTAGATCATGAGATTGTGCAACTCCCGGATACCGTAGGAATACTTTGGGTGTGCCAAACGTCACAACGTAACTGGGTGGCTATAAAGGTGCACTACGGGTATCTCCAAAAGTGTCTGTTGGGTTGGCACGAATCGAGACTGGGATTTGTCACTCCGTGTGACGGAGAGGTATCTTTGGGCCCACTCGGTAGGACATCATCATAATGTGCATAATGTGATCAAGGAGTTGATCATGGGATGATGTGTTACAGAACGAGTAAAGAGACTTGCCGGCAACGAGATTGAACAAGGTATCGGGATACCGACGATCGAATCTCGGGCAAGTATCGTACCGCTAGACAAAGGGAATTGTATACGGGATTGATTAAGTCCTTGACATCGTGGTTCATCCGATGAGATCATCGTGGAACATGTGGGAGCCAACATGGGTATCCAGATCCCGCTGTTGGTTATTGACCGGAGAGGTGTCTCGGTCATGTCTGCATGTTTCCCGACCCCGTAGGGTCTACACACTTAAGGTTCGATGACGCTAGGGTTATAGGGAATAGATATACGTGGTTACCGAATGTTGTTCGGAGTCCCGGATGAGATCCCGAACGTCACGAGGAGTTCCGGAATGGTCCAGAGGTAAAGATTTATATATGGGAAGTCCTGTTTTGGTCGCCGGAAAGGTTTCGGGGTTTATCGATAACGTACCGGGACCACCGGGAGGGTCCCGGGGGTCCACCAAGTGGGGCCACAAGCCCTGGAGGGCTGTATGGGCCAAGTGTGGGAGGGGACCAGCCCCAGGTGGGCTGGTGCGCCCCCCCACAAGGGACCAAGGCGCCTAAGAGGAGGAGGGGGGCAAACCCTAAGGGCAGATGGGCCTTAGGGCCCATGCCTGGTGCGCCTCCCTCTCCCCTCCACCTGGCCGCCACCCAGATGGGATCTAGGGGCTGCCGCCACCCCTAGGGAGGGAACCTAGATGGGGGCGCAGCCCCTCCCCTCCCCCTATATATACTTGAGGTTTGGGCTGCCCAAGACACGCGAGTTCCTCTCCTTCTTGGCGCAGCCCTACCCCTCTCCCTCCTCGTCTCTTGCGGTGCTTGGCGAAGCCCTGCTGGAGTAACACGCTCCTCCACCACCACCACGCCGTTGTGCTACTGCTGGATGGAGTCTTCCTCAACCTCTCCCTCTCTCCTTGCTGGATCAAGGCATGGGAGACATCACCGGGATGTACGTGTGTTGAACGCAGAGGTGCCGTCCGTTCGGCACTAGGATCTCCGGTGATTTGGATCACGACGAGTATGACTCCTTCAACCTCGTTCTCTTGAACGCTTCCGCTTAGCGATCTACAAGGGTATGTAGATGCACTCTCCTTCCCCTCGTTGTTGGTTTCTCCATAGATAGATCTTGGTGACACGTAGGAAAATTTTGAATTTCTGCTACGTTCCCCAACAGCTTTACCCTCCATCCAGCAGCCACCACCAAGAGTGACGAAAATCAGTTTAACCTCCAAGAGAGAAGATGAGAGAAAACCAAGAGAGCAAGGGAAGAAGAGGAAGATTGAAGAAAGAAGCAAGGGATCTCCTCCCCAAGGTTGTGATGGTCCAGATCCATTACCTTGTCTCCTTCAAGCTTCGGTTCCACCATCTTTGGTGAGGTTGTTCCAATCCCTAGTTCTTGAGCCCCAATCTTGTTGTGTTCATCCAAGATTCAGAAATCTTGATGTATGAGATCCTCTAGTGCTTTCTAGAGAAGAACTTGTTGTATCCCACATTTGATAATAGTGGAAGAGGATTTGGGTGGCTTCGGGCCCGTGGTTTTCCCCCTCAAGTTGAGGGGTTTTCCACGTAAAAATCTGGTGTCTCTTTGTTGATGCTTGGTGCTGTCCAGAAACCTACTCCTACCACAAGACACTAGGTTGAGGAGTGTCTTTCCTGCTGAGTAACATTTTCTGCCTCCATATATGCTGCTGCATATGTTTCCTTCCGTGCTAAGCAACAATCCTTGAATTAGTTTATGATGTGGTGCTGAGATTACTTGTTTCCGCTGCAGTTATCAGTTAACCACAAGTGCATTTGTGTGCTAATTCCCAACAGAGTGGCATCAGAGCCTTGGTTGCTTAGAAGGTTGCAAACCCAGTTGCTTGATTGTTGCTGGAAGTGCTGCTCACAATGGCTTTAGAAGAAAGCGCTACTGCAAGTGGCATGATAAAACTTGATTCCTCCAATTACTCATTATGGAAGCCCATGATGGAAGATATCCTTTATTGCAAGGATTTGTATGAGACAATTGTGAAAGACAAGATACCCACAGGTGTCACGGAAGAAGAATGGAGAGTGTTGCACAGAAAGGCAGTAGGTATGATTCGGTTGTACATCAACCATAATATTTTCCACCATGTTGCAAATGAAACAAATGCTTATGAGATGTGGCAAAAGTTGGAGTCTATGTATGAGAGGAAGACATCAATGAACAAGGCCTCGGTGATCAAAAGACTTGCAAAGCTTGAGTACCGAGATGGCACAAGTTAAAGGAAATATGCCCTAGAGGCAATAATAAAGTTATTATTTATTTCCTTATTTCATGATAAATGTTTATTATTCATGCTAGAATTGTATTAACCGGAAACATAATACATGTGTGAATATATAGACAAACAGAGTGTCACTAGTATGCCTCTACTTGACTAGCTCGTTAATCAAAGATGGTTATGTTTCCTAACCATAGACAAAGAGTTGTTATTTGATTAACGGGATCACATCATTAGGAGAATGATGTGATTGACTTGACCCATTCCGTTATCTTAGCACTCGATCGTTTAGTATGTTGCTATTGCTTTCTTCATGACTTATACATGTTCCTATGACTATGAGATTATGCAACTCCCGTTTACCGGAGGAACACTTTGTGTGCTACCAAACGTCACAACATAACTGCGTGATTATAAAGGAGCTCTACAAGTGTCTCCAAAGGTACATGTTGGGTTGGCGTATTTCGAGATTAGGATTTGTCACTCCAATTGTCGGAGAGGTATCTCTGGGCCCTCTCGGTAATGCACATCACATAAGCCTTGCAAGCATTGCAACTAATGAGTTAGTTGCGAGATGATGTATTACGGAACGAGTAAAGAGACTTGCCGGTAACGAGATTGAACTAGGTATTGAGATACCGACGATCGAATCTCGGGCAAGTAACATACCGATGACAAAGGGAATAACGTATGTTGTTATGCGGTCTGACCAATAAAGATCTTCGTAGAATATGTAGGAGCCAATATGAGCATCCAGGTTCTGCTATTGGTTATTGACCAGAGATGTGTCTCGGTCATGTCTACATTGTTCTCGAACCCATAGGGTCCGCACGCTTAAGGTTTCGATGACAGTTATATTATGAGTTTATGAGTTTTGATGTACCGAAGTTAGTTCAGAGTCCTGGATGTGATCACGGACATGACGAGGAGTCTCGAAATGGCCGAGACATAAAGATTGATATATTGGACGGCTATATTCGGACACCGGAAGTGTTCCGGGTGATTTCGGAGAAAACCGGAGAGCCGGAGGGTTACCGGAACCCCCCCCGGGAGAAGTAATGGGCCATATGGGCCTTAGTGGAGAGAGAGTGGGGCAGCCAAAGGTGGGCCGCGCGCCTCCTCCCCCCTGGTCCGAATTGGACTAGGAGAGGGGGGCAGCGCCCCCCCTTTCCTTCTCCCTCTCCACTTCTTTCCCCCTCCTAGTAGGAGTCCTACTCCTACTAGGAGGAGGACTCCTCCTTGGCGCGCCATAGGGGCCGGCCGGCCTCCTCCCCTTGATCCTTTATATACGGGGGCAGGGGCACCCCTAGACACACAAGTTGATCCACGTGATCATATTCTTAGCCGTGTGCGGTGCCCCCTTCCACCATAATCCTCGATAATATTGTGGCGGTGCTTAGGCGAAGCCCTGCGACAGTAGTACATCAAGATCGTGACCACGCCGTCGTGTTGACGGAACTCTTCCCCGACACTTTGTTGGATCGGAGTCCGGGGATCGTCATCGAGCTGAACGTGTGCTAAAACTCGGAGGTGCCATAGTTTTGGTGCTTGATCGGTCGGGCCGTGAAGACGTACGACTACATCAACCGCGTTGTCATAACGCTTCCGCTGTCGGTCTATGAGGGTACGTAGGCAACACTCTCCCCTCTTGTTGCTATGCATCACCATGATCTTGCGTGTGCGTAGGAAATTTTTGAAATTACTACGTTCCCCAACAGTGGCATCCGAGCCTAGGTTTTATGCGTTGATGTAATATGCACGAGTAGAACACAAGTGAGTTGTGGGCGATATAAGTCATACTGCTTACCAGCATGTCACACTTTGGTTCGGCGGTATTGTTGGATGAAGCGGCCCGGACCGACATTACACGTACGCTTACGCAAGACTGGTTCTACCGACGTGCTTTGCACACAGGTGGCTGGCGGGTGTCAGTTTCTCCAACTTTAGTTGAACCGAGTGTGGCTACGCCCGGTCCTTGCGAAGGTTAAAACAGCACCAACTTGACAAACTATCATTGTGGTTTTTGATGCGTAGGTAAGAACGGTTCTTGCTAAGCCCGTAGCAGCCACGTAAAACTTGCAACAACAAAGTAGAGGACGTCTAACTTGTTTTTGCAGGGCATGTTGTGATGTGACATGGTCAAGACATGATGAGATATAAGTTGTTGTATAAGATGATCATGTTTTGTTGAAGTTATCGGCAACTGGCAGAAGCCTTATGGTTGTCTCTTTATTGCATAAGATGCAAGCGCCAAATAATTGATTTACTTTATTGCTATGCGATAGCAATAGTTGCAAGAGCAGTAGTTGGCGAGACGACCATGTGACGACACATTGATATAGATCAAGATGATGGAGATCATGGTGTCATGCCAGTGACGATGGAAATCATGACGATACTTTGGAGTTAGAGATCAAAGGCACAAGATGATGATGGCCATATCATGTCACATATTTTGATTGCATGTGATGTTTATCTTTTATGCATCTTATCTTGCTTTGATTGACGGTAGCATTTTAAGATGATCTCTCGCTAATTATCAAGAAGTGTTCTCCCTGAGTATGCACCGTTGCGAAAGTTCTTCATGCTGAGACACCACGTGATGATCGGGTGTGATAGGCTCTACGTTCAAATACAATGGGTGCAAAACAGTTGCACACACGGGATACTCAGGTTATACTTGACGAGCCAAGCATATACAGATATGGCCTCAGAACACGGAGACCGAAAGGTCGAGCGTGAATCATATAGTAGATATGATCAACATAGTGATGTTCACCAATGAAACTGCTCCATCTCACGTGATGATCGGACATGGTTTAGTTGATTTGGATCACGTGATCACTTAGAGGATTAGAGGGATGTCTATCTAAGTGGGAGTTCTTAAGTAATATGATTAATTGAACTTAAATATATAATGAACTTAGTCCTGGTAGTATTTTGCAAATTATGTTGTAGATTAATAGCTCGCGTTGTTGCTTCCCTGTGTTTATTTTGATATGTTCCTAGAGAAAATTATGTTGAAAGATGTTAGTAGCAATGATGCGGATTGGATCCGTGATCTGAGGTTTATCCTCATTGCTGCACAGAAGAATTATGTCCTTGATGCACCGCTAGGTGACAGACCTATTGCAGGAGCAGATGCAGACGTTATGAACGTTTGGCTAGCTCAATATGATGACTACTTGATAGTTTAGTGCATCATGCTTAATGGCTTAGAATCGGGACTTCAAAGACGTTTTGAACGTCATGGACCATATGAGATGTTCTAGGAGTTGAAGTTAATATTTCAAGCAAATACCCGAGTTGAGAGATATGAAGTCTCCAACAAGTTATATAGCTAAAAGATGGAGGAGAATCGCTCAACTAGTGAGCATGTGCTTAGATTGTCTGGGTACTACAATCGCTTGAATCAAGTGGGAGTTAATCTTCCAGATAAGATAGTGATTGACAGAATTCTCTAGTCACCATCACCAAGTTAGTAGAACTTCGTGATGAACTATGATATGCAAGGGATAACGGAAACGATTCCCAAGCTCTTCGTAATGCGGAAACTGACGAAGGTAGAAATCGAGAAAAACATCAAGTGTTGATGGTAGACAAGACCACTAGTTTCAAGAAAAGGGCAGAGGGAAGAAGGGGAACTTCAAGAAGAACAACAAGCAAGTTGCTGCTCAAGTGAAGAAGCCCAAGTCTGGTCCTAAGCCTGAGACTAAGTGTTTCTACTGCAAAGGGACTGGTCACTGGAAGCGGAACTACCCCAAGTGATTGGCAGATAAGAAGGATGGCAAAGTGAACATAAGTATATTTGATATACATGTTATTGATGTGTACTTTACTAGTGTTTATAGCAACCCCTCAGTATTTGATACTAGTTCAGTTGCTAAGATTAGTAACTCGAAACGGGAGTTGCAGAATAAACAGAGACTAGTTAAGGGTGAAGTGACGATGTGTGTTGGAAGTGGTTCCAAGATTGATATGATCATCATCGCACACTCCCTATACTTTCGGGATTAGTGTTGAACCTGAATAAGTGTTATTTGGTGTTTCCGTTGAGCATGAATATGATTTGATCATGTTTATTGTAATACGGTTATTCATTCAAGTAAGAGAATAAATTGTTGTTCTGTTTACATGAATAAAACCTTATATGGTTACACACCCAATGAAAATAGTTCGTTGGATCTCGATCGTAGTGATACACATAATCATAATATTGAAACCAAAAGATGCAAAGTTAATAATGATAGTGCAACTTATTTGTGGCATTGCCGTTTAGGTCATATTGGTGTAAAGCGCATGAAGAAACTACATGCTGATGGGCTTTTGGAATCACTTGATTATGAATCAGTTGATGCTTGCGAACCATGCCTCATGGGCAAGATGACTAAGACTCTGTTCTTCGGAACAATGGAGCGAACAACAGATTTGTTGGAAATCATACATACTGATGTATGTGGTCCGATGAATATTGAGGCTCGCGACAGGTATCATTATTTTCTGATCTTCACAGATGATTTGAGCAGATATGAGTATATATACTTGATGAAACATAAGTCTGAAACATTTGAAAAGTTCAAAGAATTTCAAAGTGAAGTGAAAAATCATCGTAACAAGAAAATAAAGTTTCTACGATCTGATCGTAGAGAAGAGTATTTGAGTTACGAGTTTGGCCTTCAGTTAAAAACAATGTGAAATAGTTTCACTACTCATGCCACCTGGAACACCACAATGTAATGGTGTGTCCGAACGTCATAACTGTACTTTATTAGATATGGTGCGATCTATGATGTCTCTTACCGATCTACCACTATCGTTTTGGGGTTATGCATTAGAGACAGCTGCATTCACGTTAAATAGGGCACCATCTAAATCCGTTGAAACGACACCGTATGAACTATGGTTTGGCAAGAAACCTAAGCTGTCGTTTCTTAAAGTTTGAGGTTGCAATGCTTATGTGAAAAAGTTTCAACCTGATAAGCTCAAACCCAAATCGGAGAAGTGTGTCTTCATAGGATACCCAAAAGAAAATGTTGGGTACACCTTCTATCACAGATCCGAAGGCAAGATATTCGTTGCTTTGAATGGATCCTTTCTAGAGAAGGAATTTCTCTCGAAAGAAGTGAGTGGGAGGAAAGTAGAACTTGATGAGGTAACTGTACCTGCTCCCTTATTGGAAAGTAGTTCATCAAAGAAATCTGTTCCTGTGACTACTAGACCGATTAGTGAGGAAGCTAATGATGATGATCATGTAACTTTAGATCAAGTTACTACCGAACCTCGTAGGTAAAACCAGAGTGAGATCCACACCAGAGTGGAACGGTAATCTAGTTCTGGAGGTCATGTTACTTGACCATGACGAGCCTACAAACTATGAGGAAGCGATGATGAGCCCAGATTCCGCAAAATGGCTTGAGGCCATGAAATCTGAGATGAGATCCATGTATGAAAACAAAGTATGGACTTTGATTGACTTGGCCAATGACCGGTGAGCCATTGAGATTAAATGGATCTTCAAGAGGAAGACGGACGCTGGTAGTAGTGTTACTATCTACAAAGCTAGAATTGTCGCAAAAAGGTTTTTGACAAGTTTAAGATGTTGACTACGATGAGAGTTTCTCACTCGTATCTATGCTTAAGTCTGTCCAAATCATGTTAGCAATTGCCGCATTTTTATGAAATCTGGCAAATGGATAAACAAAACTACATTCCTTAATGGATTTAAAGAAGAGTTGTATATGATGCAACCAGAAGGTTTTGTCAATCCTAAAGGTGCTAACAAAATATGCAAGCTCCAGCGATCCATCTATGGACTGGTGCAAGCATCTCGGAGTTGGGATATACGCTTTGATAAGTTGATCAAAGCATATAGTTTTATACAGACTTGCGGCGAAGCCTGTATTTACAAGAAAGTGAGTGGGAGCACTACAGCATTTCTGATAAGTATATGTGGATGACATATTATTGATCAGAAATAATGTAGAATTATTCGGCAAAGCATAAAGGAGTGTTTGAAAGAAGTTTTTCAAAGAAAGACCTCGGCGAAGCTGCTTACATATTAAGCATCAAGATCTATAGAGATAGATCAAGACGCTTGATAAGTTTTTTCAATGAATACATACCTTGACAATATTTTGAAGTAGTTCAAAATGGAACAGTCAAAGAAAAGAGTTCTTGGCTGTGTTACAAGGTGTGAAATTGAGTAAGACTCAAAGCCCGACCACGGTAGAAGATAGAAAGAGAATGAAAGTCATTCCCTATGCCTCAGCCATAGGTTCTATAAAGTATGCCATGTTGTGTACCAGATCTATTGTATACCCTACACTGTGTTAAGCAAGGGAGTACAATAGTGATCTAGGAGTAGATCACTGGACAACGGTCAAAATTATCCTTAGTGGAATAAGGATATGTTTCTCGATTATGGAGGTGACAAAAGGTTCGTCGTAAAAGGGTTACGTCGATACAAGTTTTGGCACTGATCCGGATGACTCTTAGTCTCAATCTGGATGCATATTGAAAGTGGGAGCAATTAGCTAGAGTAGCTCCGTGCAGAGCATTGTTGACATAGAAATTTGCAAAATACATACGGATCTGAATATGGAAGACCCGTTGACTAAACTTCTCTCACAGGCAAAACATGATCACACCTTAGTACTCTTTGGGTGTTAATCACATAGCGATGTGAACTAGATTATTGACTCTAGTAAACCCTTTGAGTGTTGGTCACATAATGATGTAAACTATTGGTGTTAAATCACATGGCAATGTGAACTAGATTATTGACTCTAGTGCAAGTGGGAGACTGAAGGAAATATGCCCTAGAGGCAATAATAAAGTTATTATTTATTTCCTTATTTCATGATAAATGTTTATTATTCATGCTAGAATTGTATTAACCGGAAACATAATACATGTGTGAATACATAGACAAACAGAGTGTCACTAGTATGCCTCTACTTGACTAGCTCGTTAATCAAAGATGGTTATGTTTCCTAACCATAGACAAAGATTTGTTATTTGATTAACGGGATCACATCATTAGGAGAATGATGTTATTGACTTGACCCATTCCGTTAGCTTAGCACTCGATCGTTTAGTATGTTGCTATTGCTTTCTTCATGACTTATACATGTTCCTATGACTATGAGATTATGCAACTTCCGTCTACCAGAGGAACACTTTGTGTGCTACCAAACGTCACAACGTAACTGGGTTATTATAAAGGAGCTCTACAGGTGTCTCCAAAGGTACATGTTGGGTTGGCGTATTTCGAGATTAGGATTTGTCACTCCGATTGTCGGAGAGGTATCTCTGGGCCCTCTCGGTAATGCACATCACAGCATTGCAACTAATGAGTTAGTTGCGAGATGATGTATTACGGAACGAGTAAAGAGAATTGCCGGTAACGAGATTGAACTAGGTATTGAGATACCGACGATCGAATCTCGGGCAAGTAACATACCGATGACAAAGGGAACAACATATGTTGTTATGCGGTCTGACTGATAAAGATCTTCGTAGAATATATAGGAGCCAATATGAGCATCCAGGTTCCGCTATTGGTTATTGACCGGAGACGTGTCTCGGTCATGTCTACATTGTTCTCGAACCCGTAGGGTCCGCACGCTTAAGGTTTCGATGACAGTTATATTATGAGTTTATGAGTTTTGATGTACCGAAGTTAGTTCAGAGTCCCGGATGTGATCACGGACATGATGAGGAGTCTCGAAATGGTCGAGACATAAAGATTGATATATTGGATGGCTATATTCGGACACCGGAAGTGTTCCGGGTGATTTCGGAGAAAACCGGAGAGCCGGAGGGTTACCGGAACCCCCCCCCCCCCAGGAGAAGTAATGGGCCATATGGGCCTTAGTGGAGAGAGAGAGAGGGGCAGCCAAAGGTGGGCCGCGCGCCTCCTCCCCCCTGGTCCGAATTGGACTAGGAGAGGGGGGCGGCGCCCCCCTTTCCTTCTCCCTCCCCACTTCTTTCCCCCTCCTAGTAGGAGTCCTACTCCTACTAGGAGGAGGACTCCTCCTTGGCGCGCCATAGGGGCCGACCGGCCTCCTCCCCTTGATCCTTTATATACGGGGGCAGGGGGCACCCCTAGACACACAAGTTGATCCACGTGATCATATTCTTAGCCGTGTGCGGTGCCCCCTTCCACCATAATCCTCGATAATATTGTAGCGGTGCTTAGGCGAAGCCCTGCGACGGTAGTACATCAAGATCATCACCATGCCGTCGTGCTGACGGAACTCTTACCCGACACTTTGCTGGATCGGAGTCCAGGGATCGTCATCGAGCTGAACGTGTGCTAAAACTCGGAGGTGCCGTAGTTTCGGTGCTTGATCGGTCGGGCCGTGAAGACGTACGACTACATCAACCGCGTTGTCATAACGCTTCCGCTGTCGGTCTATGAGGGTACGTAGGCAACACTCTCCCCTCTCGTTGCTATGCATCACCATGATCTTGCGTGTGCGTAGGAATTTTTTTGAAATTACTACGTTCCCCAACACAAGTGTGATTGAGCACTTAAATGTCTTCCAATGCCATATAAATCAACTTTCAGCCATGAAGATCAACTTTGAGGATGAGGTGCAAGCATTGTTGCTGCTGAGTTCCATGCCTGATAGTTGGAACATGCTTGTTGTATCACTTAGCAATTCAGCTCCGGATGGGAAGCTGACTTTGGAGATGGTGAAGAATAGTATGCTGAATGAAGAAGCCAGAAAGAAGGAAAAGGGTGATGCCTCTTCTTCTGATGCGTATGTGGCTGAAACTCATGGGAAGAATGAGAACCGTGGACGCAACAATACAAGATTTCAGCAAGGCAAAAGCAAATCCAGGGGAGATCAAAGTCAAAATAGAGAAAATATATTACTTGCTTTCATTATGGCAATCCGGGACACATAAAGAGCGAGTGCAGGAAGTACAAAAGAGAGCTTGCAGAGGGAAAACTCACAAAGAAAACCGAGCAAAAGGCTGAGAGCAGTTCAGCAATGACCGCAACAGATGAGGACTATCTAGTCATTGAAGATGAAGATTGCTATAGTGATGTTCGTGATGATGCCATGAGTTGGGTTGTGGATTCAGGTGCGTCCTTCCACATCACATCACACAAGGAGTATTTCACATCTTACACTAGTGGTGTTGCTGGCCAAGTGAGGATGGGAAATAGTGGTTCGTCAGCAATTGTTGGCAAGGGCTCTATATGCATTGAAACAAACACAAGTTGCAGATTGGTGCTCGATGATGTGAGGCATGTTCCCGACATAAGGCTGAATTTGTTGTCAGTGGGCAAGCTTGATGATATCAAACATCCTAGTTATTTTGGTGAAGGAAAGTGGAAACTCACCAAAGGCTCTTTGATTGTGGCTCGAGGGAGTAAGCAAGGTAATCTCTATGTGACTAAAATCAAGTTGTGCAATGAGGTGTTGAACATTGTTGAAAAAGACACTTCGGTTGAATTGTGGCACAAGAGGCTTGGGCATATGAGTGAGAAGGGCATGCACGCTATTGCTCGCATGGAGTACCTCCCTGAGTTGAAAGGTATATCCTTGAAACCCTGTGCACATTGTTTTGCTGGCAAACAACATAGGGCTGCATTTCGTACACTCCCTCCACATCGTGCAGAAAATGTTCTTGATATTGTGCACACTGATGTTTGCTCCACGACTGAAAAATCTCATGGTGGAGCATTATACTTTGTGACTTTTATTGATGACCATTCCAGAAAGGTTTTTGTATATGTGCTGAAACACAAATACCAGACGCTTGAAGCCTTCAAGGAGTTCCATGCCAAGGTTGAAAGAGAAACTAGCAGGAAATTGAAGTGCGTGAGATCAGACAACGGTGGTGAATACAGAGGTCCTTTCGAGAGGTATTGCAGAAATGTTGGCATCAGGCTTGAGAAGAGTCCACCAAAGACACCTCAGCTCAATGGTCTTGCAGAGAGAACGAATAGGACACTCATAGAGAGGGTCACAGCTATGCTCTCTCATGCTCATTTACCAAATTCATTTTGGGCTGAAGCATTGATGAATGCTATGTATGTGGTTAACCTATCTCCCTCAGTTCCTCTTGCAGGTGATATTCCTCAGAGAGTTTGGTCAGGGAAGGAGGTATCATACAAGCACTTGAAGGTCTTTGGTTGCAGGGCATTTGTACATGTTCCAAGGGACGAGAGATCCAAGCTTGATAGCAAGACAAAGCAGTGCATCTACCTCAGCCAACCAAGTGAAGAGTTTGGCTACAGGTTGTGGGATCCAGTAAATAGGAAGATTGTGAGAAGCCGAGATGTGATGTTCATTGAAGATGAAACAATAAAAGATATTGGAAAACCAGAGAAGCCAATGACCAACACACCTCAGGTTGACATGGATCCAATCTGTCCTCCTCTCGTGCATGACAATCATGGGGGAGATGATGACACTGAAGACAGTGGAGATGCAACTGATTAAGGCAGTACAAGTCAAAGTGGCGAGCAGCCATCAAGTGATGATGATGATGATGAAGTTGGTAATGATGATGCCAACGAAAATCCACCTGATTCACCACCAGTGCAGTAGCAAAGAAGAAGTGAAAGAAGTCACATTCCTTCTTCTAAATATCCACCACATCAATATGTGTTGATGACAGATGCAGGTGAGCCCTCATGCTATGAGGAGGCAATGTCTGATGAGAACAAGGAAGAATGGTTAGAAGCCATGCAGGATGAGATGAATTCCCTGTATGAGAATGATACATTTGAGTTGGTGAAACTGCCAAAGGGCAAGAAAGCACTCAAGAACAAGTGGGTGTACAGAGTGAAGACTGAAGAAAACACCTCACATCCAAGGTACAAGGCCAGATTGGTTGTGAAAGGATTCAGTTAGAAAAGGGCATTGATTATAGTGAGATATTCTCTCCAGTGGTCAAGATGTCTTCGATCCGAGTTGTGCTTGGCATGGCTGCCACCATGGACTTGGAAATTGAACAACTTGATGTGAAGACAACATTCTTACATGGTGACCTAGAGAAGGAGACATACATGGAGCAGCCAAAGGGATTTATGGTTGCAGGCAAGAAGCACTTAGTTTGCAAATTGAAGAAGAGTTTGTATGGCTTGAAGCAAGCTCCTCGGCAGTGGTACAAGAAGTTTGAGTCTTTTATGACTGGGCTTGGTTACCATAAAGCACAACGTGACCATTGTGTCTTTATGAAGAGGTACGCCGAGGGTGACTTTATTATTCTCTTGTTGTATGTTGATGATATGCTGATTGTTGGAAATGGCACAAAGAGGATTGCTCTCCTCAAGAAGGCATTGAGTAAATCATTTGCCATGAAGGATTTAGGACCAGCTAAGCAAATACTTGGCATGAAAATCTCCCGTGATAGATCAAAGAAGCTGCTTTGGCTCTCATAGGAAAGATACATTGAGAAGGTACTTGAAAGGTTCAATATGAAAGATGCAAAATCTGTTATCTCTCCGCTTGCAGGCCATCACAAACTGAATTCTAAACAATGTCCTACAAGTAAGAAGGAGAAAGAAGAAATGAGGAAAGTACCTTACAAATCTGCTGTGGGCAGTTTGATGTATGCCATGGTATGCACTAGGCCTGACATTGCCTATGTAGTTGGAGTTGTTAGCCGGTTCATGAAAAATCCAGGTAAAGCTCACTGGGAAGTAGTGAAGTGGATTCTCAGGTATCTCAAGGGTACTTCTACATCTTGTCTATGCTTTGGAAATGGTGATCCTGTATTGCAGGGCTATACAGATGCAGATTACGCAGGTGACAAGGATCGTAGGAAGTCCACATCTGGATACCTGATGACTTATGTAGGGGGAGCAGTGTCATGGCAATCAAGATTGCAGAAATGTGTTTCTACATCAACTACAGAAGCTGAGTACATTGCAGCAGTTGATGCTGGCAAGGAAGTTTTGTGGATGAAGAACTTCTTGCGAGAGCTCGGCATGAAGCAAGAGAAGTATGTTCTGTTTTGTGACAGTCAGAGTGATATTCATCTTGCCAAGAATTCAAGCTATCACTCTCGAACCAAGCACATTGATGTGAGGTACCATTGGATTCGAGATGTCGTGAGTTCCAAGTTGCTAAAACTTGAGAAGATCCATATCGACGACAATGGTTCGGATATGATGACCAAGATATTGCCAAATGAGAAGCTACAAGCATGTTGTAAGGTAGCGGGCATGGCGGTGCCCCCCTCATGAGTCGGAGGGGGAGATTTGTTGGAATATCCTCCTCATGTGGGCTGTGAGGAGATGACCATTTGAAGCCTTTTAGGCATCCCAAAGAGGTGCATAAGCCCACTACCCATTAGGGTTATGACCAAGGGTCATTTTGGACTTTGCACATGTGTGGATGGGGATGCTTTACCCTCCATCCAGCAGCCACCACCAAGAGTGACGAAAATCAGTTCATCCTCCAAGAGAGAAGATGAGAGAAAACCAAGAGAGCAAGGGAAGAAGAGGAAGATTGAAGGAAGAAGCAAGGGGGCTCCTCCCCAAGGTTGTGAAGGTCCAGATCCACTACCTTGTCTCCTTCAAGTTTCGGTTCCACCATCTTTGGTGAGATGGTTTCAATCCCTAGTTCTTGAACCCCAATCTTGTTGTGTTCATCCAAGATTCGGAAATCTTGATGTATGAGATCATCTAGTGCTTTCTAGAGAAGAACTTGTTGTATCTCACATTTGATAATAGTGGAAGAGGATTTGGGTGGCTTCGGCCCGTGGTTTTCCCCTCAAGTTGAGGGGTTTTCCACGTAAAAATCTGGTGTCTCTTTGTTGATGTTTGATGCTGTCCAGAAACTTACTCCTACCACAAGACACTAGGCTAAGGAGTGTCTTGCCTGCTGAGTAACATTTTCTGCCTCCATATATGCTGCTGCATATGTTTTCCTTCCGTGCTAAGCAACAATCCTTGAATTAGTACATGATGTGGTGCTGAGATTACTTGTTTCCGCTGCAGTTATCAGTTAACCACAAGTGCATTTGTGTGCTAATTCCCACCAAAGAGTAATAAAACAAGCCGAGATGTAAAAGGCTTGTTTTTAGCTGTTTGGTTTGTGTTGCCTCGGGTCATGGTTATAAGTTGGTTAGGCTGCAGCTCGAGGACAAGCTGCATGTCTAGGTGAGTTGTAGTGTTATAGTACGTAATGGGCCTAATGAGCCTAGGTTGGTAGTATAGCCCATTAGTCTTAGGGTTAATTAAAGATAAATGTCGCTTGCTTAGAGGTCAAGTAAGCTTTGCTTGGGAGTCAAGTAAACCTCTTTATATAAAGAGAGGAGATGTATCAATCTAATCAAGCAAGAATTAAGAAGGAAATTCCTTCCATCTTGCCCGGTCGTGGGCAAAAGGCCCCCGGCCGGCTCTCTCGCGCCCTCCTTCTAGCAGCACCATAACAATAGGAATGTGCTTTTTTTTCTAAAAAGTTGGGCGCCGTCCAATAGCAATTTCTGGATATTAGGGTGCTTAAAATCAGACAACAGCAGCACATAAAGCCAGCATGAAGTCTGGTAGTGCATTTCAAGTATTTAAAACATGGCAGACTGCTTAAAATCTGTTCAAAAAATCACACCATTGTTTCTGCTTAAGGCAAGGGGCGTGTTGCTGTCGGATTTCTCGGGCCAAGCAGCATTGCGCGCTGGACATCTTGTAGAAACTAGAAACCTGAAAGTGCAATGTAATGACAAGCAACTGATGGAGCAAAAGAGGCCATCCAATCCAAGGGAGGAAGACTCTCCTTGTACAAGTTGCAGAATCACTCAGAGACGAAACGAAGTGCCCCAGAAAGCTAAGTTCAATGCTAAAGGCTCTCTTTCTTCTTGTCATAACCGTCACTGGAAGAAACGCCAGCAGCTGATGTACCCTGCCAAAAGTGAATATGGGTCAGAATATCAAATACAAGAAGCGCTCGCAACTTTCGTCCCATGTGAGGCAGCATGCAAAATTCTGATGAAAAATAAGGTGACATATCAGATATCGATGTTCCTCTCTAACAGGAAACACGGGACACAATGTTGCTAAATTTCAAGACAGGAATCAGAACAATACAGATGAAAATGAAAATTTGTGACAGAATAATCTTCTAGGCTACTCACAAATTCTTTGTTTTAGAACTCTAGCTTGTAACTTAATCTACTGTTCATAGGTATATGGAATAGAACAAGAAGAAGAAGAAGAAACCAGTGAATAGTTACTTATGCACAATCAAAGTAACAAAATCCCATGCTCAATTAGCACAACTATGCTCATCGCTCAGCATGTACAAAATATTCCACCAAACATGAAACTGAAAATGCATGCAAGAAAATGGACAGACAGTAGGATAAGTTGCTTAGTTCTGAAGATAAGTTAATAGGCTTCATAATTACAGCAAATGAGACCAGTACGACACAACAGAAACAAGAAACAAGAACTATAAAGGTTGCTGAAAACATGGATAATTTAGAAGTTAGAGCCCATGCAAAAGTTCACCTGATCCAATATTCTAATACTAGAGATGTTATCCATTGCCTGCTTCACGACCTATACGGAAGACAACTTTGTCAAATATGGCATATTTCACCAACAATAGTAAATAGTGTTAGTGCATCAATAAATGCAAGCACACTGTCACACTGTACCTTAATCATGTGTTTTATCTTACTTGAACGAGCCATTAACTTCTGCTGCTCCCGATTCTGCTCCACCCAATTAAGCCTCCGGACAGACAATGGCTATTAGATAATTGCAAGAAACTTGTTAACGCCATAGTTACAATGCACTTAAAATATTATTATGCATTTGGCCTTAGATAATTATTAATGTTTTGAACTAACACGGAAAAGGTGTGATAACATGTGTTCTATCATTTGAGGAGAGAATTACCTGATCTGGATTATCTGGTTTGCGCTGCAACAGCTGATTGAGTTCCGTGAGTACATGTTCTGCAATGTTATATTGCTTATTCTGCAAAAACTTGCACATTTTACTCGATGTTTCTGTGAGTTCCTACAAAATAGCAAATTAGTAGTTTGTCAAATCTTAAAATAATAATATTCATCAAGGCTTAATAATAACAGTCTGGCACACATACAAGTAAGTCATGCTCAAATTTGTGGATCTGGCTCCGCACATCCGCATCCTTGCCAAGCATACACTTCCATGTCTCCCACTTCTTCAATTCCCAGCCTTCCCGCTGTTTTGGTCTACGTACAATTCCAGCCTTCTTGTAGACATCTAAACGTACAAGTGACTTCACACAAATGTAGGATTGCATGTTGCATGGCTTGCGGGGACTGAAATCCAACAGGTGTACCCACTCTGGTTAACATCAAAGTTCTCACCGAACAACTCACATGAACATACATTATTGCTGCAGGATCCTATCCCTGTGGACAAAATGTGGACCTGGAATATAATTTGGTGAGTACTTAATATTGTACTTCTGACTCCACCTTTGTTGCACTACCGTGTTGTCAAGTGTCCATATCTGCATCTCACCAAGAGCAGTTCCGGGATCATAACGACTTGTTTGAGCAGTTACTATACATATTTTCCCACCTATATCTCTGATCCAGAACTTACGAGGACCGTAACGATCATGATCTTCATGTGCTGCTGGCAGTTGTATCGTTGCAAAACTTTCTTCCCTGAGTGATCAAAGGAAATAACTGCATGCTGCCAGCTAGCTAACATGTCTTCAGTTAACCAATACATTTTGCCATCAACATTGACAATTCCAGAGTTTCTCACAATGATCAAGCTAAGAGCTTCTGGGGTTCGGATATCTTTCCATTTCTCATCACCAAGCGTGTAAACTTGAATGACACCGAACCTATCTTTATTATGGGGGCGGCCCTTAACACAATCACCAAGGAAGTGTGTAATCTTGTATTCTTTTGTCACGGGATGAAATCCAAAGCTGTAGAAAGAGAAGTGATCACCTTTAACATTCTTCGCAGGTTTCTCAAGATGGAGACATTCACCAGTTGCAAGGTTAGCTATCTTGATAGTTGATGTCTTTGTGTATAAGCCAAGGGTCCATTGCATGAACCAAAAAGGAAATCATCAGGCCCAATCACTGGCACTGCATATGTCGATGGCGACCAGGCTTCGTCAACCAGTATAGCAATAGCATCACTAGGGTAGGGCCTGCCTGAGGCTGACTCTTGCGGGAAGAACAGAAGGGCATCTCGGGGCGCACACTGGAGGTGTGATGCGACAAACTGTGGATCCTAGATGAAGTTGTGCCAGTGCTTGCAGACACCAACGCACCTCAACAAAGTGCTGACTGGAAGCCTCAAAAATATCCGCTCAATGAGGTCTTCTGGGAGACTGTTTATAATGCATTCCTCATTTCTTTGCTTCTTTGCTTTGGTTTCCTCAGAAATCAAAGCAGGCAAAATCTAGACTCCCAAGGAGACCTAGGCACCGAATCCTTATGCAAACACACATACAAAAAACAATAGGGCAAACTCTGTAAAGATTATGATTAACAGTAATTTGCTGGCAAGTGACATCAAGTTTAGGTAAAGTTTATCAGATGTTTTAAGTTTATCTACTGAGAATGGGTAAAGAAAGAAATAAGTGGCGGATCTGTGGCAAATATGGAGCCTTGTATGGCCATTGACTAATAATTGTAAGCACATCAATATACGTATGTTCCGAAAATGTTCTCGCTCCAGAGATTGTAGTCGTCGCTAGGTGGTCTACAGACCTGGATGTAATTTTTACTTCTAGTGTTTTTTGTACTACCTTGACAGTTGATGAATAGATCGGAAGTTTTCGCGCAAAAAAAAAAACTAGTTTAAAACTAAAGGCAGGGTCAAGTGCACCACCACAACACATGCCCTGACCGACTCTTTGCACAGCAGAATGTGTGCATCAGCGCAACAACCGTACAACATAGAAATAGTTTACACTGAAGCATCGGACAGAACAAGCAAACTGTGCATTTGGCGTTGGGAAAGGCGCACGAATCCGGATCAGCCAGCAAAAACTGCATCAGCGACAAAGAGAACCGGCCGTGGACAGCAATTTCGGCACCAGTTATAAGTTCCAGCTACGGCGGACATCAATTTCTGCCATTTTGTGAGTTTCGGGTAATACGCGGAGCAGGCAGTAAGAGTAAATGGCACTGGCGGTCCGAGAACTTGTGCTGCGGGTGCACTTAAATTACGGTACTTGCAAACTGAAAAAACCCGTCATAGAACTTGCATTGCGGGTGCAGATAGGTCACATATGACATCTGAATCGGCCAGCTGCCCGGTTTTCGAGAAAAATCCGTCATAGAACTTGCGTTGCGGGTGCAGATAGGTCACATTTCAAATTTTTCGTTTATGGACATTTTTTTAAAGTCACGAATCACAAAGTTTTTTAATAAATATTTTTTAATTTATCGTTCGAGAACATTTTTTTAAAGTCGTGAATCACATTTTTTTAAAATGTTCACAACTTAAAAAAATGTTCGCGAATCACAAATATTTTACAAATTTATCATTCTCGACCATTTTTTAAAGTCGTGAACAAATAGTTTTCAAATTAATCGTTCATGAACATTTTCAAATTTATTGTTCGAAATATTTTCAAATTTTTCGTTCGTGGACATTTTTTAAAATCACGAATCACAAATATTTTTAATAAATATTTTTAAATTTATCGTTCTCGACCTTTTTTTTAAGTCGGGAATCACAAATATTTTTTTAAATGCTCACAACTTTAAAAAAATGTTCGCGAATCACAAATATTTTTCAAAATTATCGTTCTCGACCATTTTTTTAAAGTTGTGAACAAATAGTTTTCCAATTAATCATTCACGAACATTTTCAAATATATCATTCCAAAACATTTTCAAAATTTTCGTTCCTGGACATTTTTTTAAAGTCACGGATCACAAATATTTTTAATAATTATTTTTTAATTTATCGTTCGCGCACATTTTTTTAAAGTCGCGAATCACAAATATTTATTTTTAAAAGTTCGTGGATATTTTTTTAAAGTCGTGAATAAATAGTTTTCAAAGTTATCATTCACGAACATTTTTTTAAAGTCACGAATCACATATATTTTTAAAGTCGTGAACAAATTTATCGCGCTTGACCGTTAGAGGGAGAAAACCAGGCAGCTGGCCGATCCAAATGACCTGTGTGACCTATCTGCACCCGTAATGCAAGTTCTATAACGGGTTTTTCCGATTTGCAAGTACCGTGACTTAAGTACACCCACAGCGCAAGTCATCGGACCGCCAGTGCCATTTACTCAGGCAGTAACATAATGATACCATGAATTAGTTGATTCTCGAAACATGTTTTCTGAGCGTAAATCTGGCAACCTATGCCGAGAAATGCGAGGGCGTTAGGGCGCGCGAGCACTCGGCGAAGGGAAAACGCACGGCCCAGCACCAGGGCGCGCGAGCGCGGCCTGAGTGGCCGGGGAAGGGAGCATAGGAATGCCTACTGATCCTCAATGGCCTAACAAAAAAAAGTCTACTGATCCTTAAAAAAAAGGAATGTCTACTGCTTCTAAAGAAAACCTGACTATACAGGTACAAGTTGGCATGAATGTCGGTGATCTGAACTTTCTTCTCGGGCTAGGCATTTATAAGGCGTGAATTTTATTTTACTTTGCAAAAAGCAAAATGTCTAAGAAGAAGAGGTCTTGAAAATGTTGCTTGTCTACAAATCTTGCGAGGAGATGTGGAACAGAGTTATGGCCGCACTAGATGGCAGGGCGCGGATCCTAAATGTTATGGAGCTGCCAGGGACTGGGGTATGCATTTGCCATTTTTTTCAGTTTGATTGCTACTGCATCGTCCATTCCGTTCAGAAAATCGTTTAATGTTATGTTGCCGATCAGAGGTCACGATTACCGGAGGTTTTAGTGCTGCTTTTAAAAACACAATCGTGGCTCGTGACTTGCTTCTCTCTATAGTAGTTTTGCTTGCTCGGCTGCACCGGCTTCACGGACAAGAGCTTACTGATCGCCTGCACTTCTACTACTCCAACCCTCCCAATTTCTGAGTCCCTACCTCTCTACTTCATCAGGCCTTCCACGTTCTCCTTCCAGATCCAGTCGACAAGACGGAATGAGCTAGGGTTTTGTGTGGTGGACGACCATGTGCCCTAGAACACACACAAGGTGTGAGCAGAAGGTCAGATTATTGACAGGAAACAACAGGGAGGGACAAGACGATATCCGGAGACCTAGTAGCACAGGACGGCGGTGACATCAAAACCTAGCACGGCGAAGGTTTAAATCACGGCGCCAAGTGTATACCGTGAGAACTGGATCAGCAACGACACAGAAAACCAGTATTAAGTCTGGTAGCGTGTCTCAAGTTTTTAAACATGGCAAAGTGCTTAAAATCTATTCATAAAATGAACCACTCTTTCTGTTCGAGGTAAGGAGCAATGTTCCAGTCGGATCTCTAAGGGCCAAGCAGCATTGTGCCCTCGACATTTGTAGAAACCACAAACTTGAATTGCAATGCAATGACAAGCAACTGATGGAGCAAGAGGCCGAATCGGCGCGCGGACAATGGTTGCGCACGTCCAATCCAAGGGAGCAAGAATCTCCTTGTAGAACTTGCAGAATCTCTCAGGACGGAACAGAGACAATTAGTAAGAACTGCCCCAGGAAAGCCAGGTTTAATGCTGAAGGCTCCCTTGTTCCTCCTTGTCAGGACCGTCACTGGAAGAGGCGCCACCAACTGACGCATCCTGCCAAAAGTAAACGTGGATCAGGATATCAAAACCAGAACAATACAGATTAAAACAAAATTTTGTAGTGGATGATAAAAATAATCTTCTTGGCTACTACTCACAAAGTTCTTTGTTTCAGATCTCCATTCTTGTAACTTAATCTGCTGTTCACAGGTATATGGAATAGCTCAATCTATCATGCCTCTCTTATAGTTACTTAACAACAACAGAAACATCTGAATAGTTACTTATGCACCATCAATGTAAGATATTTCAGTGCTCGATTAGCACAAGCACAAGTGCACAACCATGCTCACTGCTCAGCATGTACAAAGTATTCCATCAAACAATGAGACTCGAAATGCATGCAAGAAAATAGATAGACAGTAGGCTAAGTTGCTTATTTCTGAAGATAAGTTAATAGGCATCGTAACTACAGCAAATGAGACCAGCAGGCCAGAACAGAAACGAGAACTGGAAGGTTGTTGCTGAAAACATGGATAATTTAGAAGTCAAGTAAGAACCAATGCAAATTTACCTGATCCAACATATCCTGTGCCTGCTGCACAACCTATAGGAAGGACAACTTTGTCAAATGTGGCATATTTCACCAACAGAAGTAAATAATGTTAGTACATCAACAAATGTGAGCACACTAACACACTGTACCTTGATCATGTCTTCCGTCTTACTTAAACGAACCTCTAACTTCCGCTGGGCCTGACTGTACTCCACCCAATTAAGCCTCCTGATGGACCTTAGCTATTGGACACTTGCAAGACACTTGTTAACACAGTAGTTACAATGCACTTAAAATATTATCATGCATTTGGCCTAACTAATTATAAACGTTTTGAACAAACATGTGAAAAGTGTGGTAACATACATTCTATCATTTCAGTAAAAAAAATTACCTGATCTGGATTATCTGGTTTGTGCTGCAACACCTGTTTGAGTTCCGTGAGTACATGTTCTGCTATGTTATGTTGCTTATCCTTCAAAAACTGGCACCTTTTCCCCATTGTTTCTGCGACTTCCTACAAAATGGCAAACTAGCAGTTTGTCAAATCTTAAAATGATAATTAATATTCATCAAGGCCTAATAATAACAGTCTGGCCAACATACAAGTAAGTGGTCTCAAATTTGTGCATCCGGCACTGCAAATCCGCTAACTTGCTAAGCCTACGCTTCCATGTCTCCCACTTCTTCAACTGCCAGCCTTCCCACTGTTTTGGTCTACGTACAATGCCAGCCTTCTTGTATACATCTAAATGGACAAGTGACTTCACACATATGTAGGATTGCATGTTGTACGGCTTGCGGGGGCTGAAATCTAACAGGTTTACCCCCTTACACAGGTTAACATCAAAGTTCTCGCCGAACAACTCATACGCATATACGTTATCGCTGCAAAGTTGTGCGAGGATCCTATCCCTGTGAACAAAATGTGGACCTGGAATGTAATTTGGTGGGTTCTTAATATTGTATTTCTGGCTCCACCTTTGTTGCTCTACCGTGTCGTCGAGTGTCCAGATCTGCAACTCACCAGCAAGAGCTTTGGGACCATAACGACTTATTTGAGCAGTTACTATACATATTTTCCCATCTATATCTCTGATCCAGAACTTGCGAGGACCAAAATAATAATGATCTTCACGTGCTGCAGGCAGTTGAATCATTGCAAAACTTTCTTCCCTGAGATCAAAGGACATAACTGCATGCTGCCAGCTAGCTAACATTTCTTCAGTCAACCAATACATTTTGCCATCAACATTGATAACTCCAGAGTTTCTTACACTGATCAAGCTAAGAGCTTCTGGAGTTCGGATATGTTTCCATTTCTCATCACCAAGCGTGTAAACTTGAATGGTGCTGAACCTGTCTTTATTATGGGGGCGACCCTCAACACAATCACCAAGGAAGTGTGTAATCTTGTATTCTTTTGTCACAGGATGAAATCCAAAGCTGTAGAAAGAGAAGTGATCACCCTTCACATTCTTCGCAGGTTTCTCAAGATGTAGACATTCACCAGTTGCAAGGTTAGCTATCTTGATAGTTGATGCCTTTGTGTATAAGCCAAGGAGTCCATTGCATGAACCAAAAAGGAAATCATCAGGCCCAATCACTGGCACTGCGCATGTCGATGGCGACCAGGCTTCATCAATTAGGATAGCATCACTATGGTAGGGCTCGCCTGAGATCGACTCTTGCTGGAAGAACAGAAGGACATCTCGGGGCGCACACTGAAGGTGTGATACGACAAACTGTGGATCACGGATGAAGTTGTGCCAGTGCTTGCAGACACTGACGCACCTCAACAAAGTGCTCACTGGAAGCCTCAAAAATATCCGCTCAATGAGGTCCTCTGGGAGACAGTTTATAATGCATTCATCATTTCTTTGCTTCTTTGATTTGATTTCCTCAGAAGCCATAGTAAGCAAAATGTAGTCTCCCGGGGAAACCTAGGTACCGAATCCTTCTGCAAACAGACATAAAAAAAAGGCCAAACTGTGTAAAGATTATGATTAAACTAAGAGTAATATGCTGGCAAGTGACATGAAGTCCAGGTAAAGTTTAACAGATGTTTAAGTTTATCTACTGAGAATGGGTAAATAAGGAATTAAGTAGCGGACAGCAAATATGGAGCCTTGTGTGGCCATTGACTAAATAATCATTAGCAAATCAATATACATATGATGCCTAAAATGTTGAAAAATCAAGCTGGTTTAAAACTAATTAAAGGCATGGTCAAGTACACATATCAACATGCAGATGAAATACAAAGTGAGTACTACACCACCACAACACGCCCTGAATATGACTCTCTGCACAGCAGAATGTGTGCATGAGCGCGAAAACCATGCAGGTTAGAAATAGTTTACACTGAAACATTGGACAGAACAAGCAACCGGTGCATTTGGCATTGGGAAAGACGGCACGAATCCGGATCAACCAACCAAAACTGCATCAGCGACAAAGAGACCCGGCAGCTGTGGACAGAAATTTCTGCACCATTTATAGGTTTCAGTGGCTACGGTGGACAGCAATTTCTGCACCATTTGTAAGTTTCAGTGACTACGGTGATATGCAGATGTCTAAACAGAGAGTAGCATAATGGTACCGTGAACCAGTTGATTCCGAGACATGTTTTCTACTTCTAATCTCTACCTCTGCGCAGCCATGTGAGGGCGGAAAAAAAAGGAGGTCCGAGCTTACCGCCACCGCGTCGAACTGCACGCCGCCGAGAACCAAAGACCACCTCGCCTCCTCTCCCCTCCCTCGAGCACGCGAGTCGCGCGACCTCGCTTCGCCGGCGGAGGCTCCTCTCCCGCCGCAACCGCAGCCGCACCGCACCGCACGGGCGGTCTGTGTCTAGCTAGGGTTAGAGCGGGGAAATGGAGATTGGGGATTTTGAGGATTCGCGGTTCGCGCACCACAAATCGTTTTTTACCTGCCGCGCGGTCGGGTCGGGCGGGCACCCCCACCCAGCAAAACGAAAGCGAGCGCGGCCCAGCACAAAGCAAAGGGCCCAGCCAAACGGCCTTTCCCGATGGAACAAGAGACAGCTCCAACCCCAAAATGCCTCAAAAAAAAAAAAGAGCTCCAACCCCAAAAAAAACTTGTGATTTTTTTGTGTGGAAATTTGACACACTAGTTTTTTTTAGCTTAATTTGATACAGTATTGGCTCGAAAGCTTCTCAGCCGAGAAATTCAGAAGCTCTGAGCTTCCTTTTTTTAGCCTGAACCTACTTGAAACGTGTGCTTCCAGCGGTACCCGCCACTGCTCAGACAATATTATGCGTCTATTTTTAGAAAAAAAAAGCGCACACACACAAAATTACTGCGAAAAAACAGCCTCTATAAGTCAAGATCCCACCATATGCTGCATTACTCTTTGTCCATATGAACTCCAACTCAGACAGCAGAAAATGATCTCACGACTAAAAATGATAGGTGTGATGAATACTCTAGAGACGATCGGGTTGACAGCTATGCAGAGGAACCATATGATCTGCACCAACCAATGGCCAAAATTTGTGGACTGTCACCCTATAACTGAACGGACAACACTCGTTTTGTAAGCGAGTTCTCACGTGATTCATCAAGACCATGGCAATGGTATAATGCAAAGATGACATAATTGCTTCCATTGCCTTGAGTGATTTTCTTCAGAAAAAAAGACACTGCTTCAAAAATTGGAAACTTACATAACATTAGTATGGGAGGCAATTGTAATTCATGCACAAACAAGGTTGGTTTTGCATGCCGAGACGTTCTCTGAAACTTCAGTAGATGTTCATAGTGGCAATAGTCGGTTCAGACGTTCGAACATAGCAGCAGATAGATAGATGTCAGATACATAAACCACCGGCTTACTGGCTGGAAAAGCTAGCAATCACTCGGGACTAAAAAGATGCAATAGCTGGACCATAGTAGGAAGAGTCTAAGCGACCTAAGAAGAATGCCATGATAAGTTCTCAAGTCCCAGGTTTGCATCATCTTACCCAGTACAAAAGGGAAACACCATTAACTCGGTAACTAGGCATTCTCGGCCCAAAAGAAAGAAAAAGCTTAGCAAAATACGCATTCGTTCCAGGTTGGCGCATTTTTAGCCTTCAGACGTTCCAGAATGTTTTCGCCCTCTGCTCACTCAGAGGACACTAATGCACAAGCACAGCCCATTTTGCATTCGAAAACATACTTTGGTTGGAGACAGTTTGGCAGATTAGTCCACACAACATCAGATGCATATCGTGAGAACTAATAAGAGAACTACAGCGCAGAGAGCCAGCATGAAGTCTTGACACTTAATCCCAAGTATTTAAAACATTGCAAATCACATCATTATTCCTGTTTAAGGCAAGGCCATCGTTCCTGTTGGATCTCTCGGCCAAGCGGCATTTTGCGCCGAACATTTATAGAAACTAGAAACCTGAAAGTGCAATGTAATGACAACGAGCAACTGATGGAGCGAGAGGCTAAATCGGACTACGAACAACGGCTGCGCACATCCAATCCAAGGGGACAAGAGCCTCCTTGGCAGAGGTTACAGAATCTCTCTGGATGAAATAGAGACAATAACAAGAAGTGCCCCAGATAGCTAAGTGCAATTTTAAATGTTCTCTTCTTCCTTCTTCTCATCAAGACGGGCAATGGAAGAAGAAGAAGCGCCAGCAGTAGATTTACCCTGCCAAAAGTGAATATGGATCAGGATATCAAATACAAGAAACTGTTCGCTACTTCATCCCATGTGCTAACACGAAACATTTAGAATTCCAATAAAAGAAGAGACATACTATCGTATATCCTCATTGTTCTTCTCTAACAGTAAACAAGGGGCACATTGTTGCTAAATTTCAGGATGAGAAGTTCAAAACCAGAACAATACAGATGAAAGTGAAATTTTGTAACGGATGGTAACAATGATCTTCTTGGCTACTCACTCCATGCTTATGATGATCCATTATAGTTACTGATGCACAATCCGAAAAAAAATCCAATGCTTAGTTAGCACGACTATGCTCATTGCTCATCATGTACAAAGTATTCCAGCAAACATGAAACTGGAAATGCATGCAAGAACATGAAATTTACAGAACTAGGCAACTACTCCCTCCGTTTACAGAAAATGGAGTGAGTACTAGACAAGGCTTACATATGCATGTTGGGTTTGCAATATTAAATAAGAGAATATAGCTTTTTTAGGATGCTGGATATACTCTTTAAAATAAAAGGCATGACATGAAGTTTTTTGACTGCATGTATTTAAACCGTAGTGAATAAATTAATTTCCATACAATGTAAAATATGTGACCCGCTAGATTAAGTGCACGGTGAGTTGAATAAGTAGACAACTTCAATTAAACAAAGTTGCACAGCTGTCAAAAAGTAAAACATACAAGCAGTTGTATAAGATTACGTTTGGTGTGGAAAATAGTCACATTTTAGTGGGCAAGACATTCATTTATTTCTTTCGAGAACATGCAAGTCATTCATTTATATGAATAGAGAACCCAGTTAAGCTGCTTATTTCTGAAAATAAGTTAATTGGCTTCATTATTATGGCAAATGGGACAAGTAGCCAAAAAAGAAACGAGTAACAAGCTGGCAGGTTGTTGCAGAAAACATGGATAATTTAAAAGTTTAAACCCGCAAAAGTTCACCTTATCCGACTTAAAACTTGCAATGATACTCAAGATGTTATCATGTGCCTGCTTCATGACCTATAGGAAGGTCAAGTTTGTCAAATTTGACATACTTCAACAACAGTAGTAAATAATGTTTGCTAGCAAATCAACAAATGCAAGCAAACTGTACCTGAGCCCTTTCTTTCAGTTTCGCTGAACGGGCCATCAACTTCTCATAGTCCTGCTTCTGCTCCACCCAATTAAGCCTCCGGGGGGACTTTGGCTATTGGAAAATTACAAAACACTTGTTAACGCACTAGTTACAACACACTTAAAATAGTTTTGTGGTGTTGGTTGTAATGTATGTCCGGTGGTTGTTAGTTGTGGTCTTGTCTTGAGTGGTCAGTTGTTTAGCCTAGTCTTAGGCCTTGTAACTATATTTTTTCGGTCAAGGCATCAAGATGCAAGCTTTGCGTTTTCTCAAGAAAAAAAATCTTGTTATGCCTTGCCTTATGGATCTTTTTAACTAAAATGTGAAAAGTGTGGTACCCTCGATTCTACCATTTCTGTAGAGAATCACCTGGCTTGGACTATCCGGCATGTCCTGCAACACCTGATTGAGTTCTGCGCGTAGACGTTCTGCTACATCATGTGGCTTATCCTGCAAAGACTGATACATTTTACCCATTTTTTCTGCGTTTCCCTACAAAGTGGCAAGTTAGCGGTTGTCAAAAATTCCAAAATAAGGAACATTCATCCAGGTTGAAGGCTAATAACAGTTTGGCCAACGTACAAATAAGGCATGCTCATGTTTGTGGACACGGCACCGTATATCCTCTGCCTCACGACGCTTACCCTCCCATGCCTTCCACTTCTTCAATTCCCAGCCTACTTGCTGTTTCGGTCTGCGCACAATGCCAGCCTTTTTATATAAATCTAAAGATACAAGTGATTTCACAACGATGTAGGATTGCATGTTGTACATCCAACGGGGTTTGGAATCAAACAGCTTCAACTTCTTGCTCAAATCAATCTCGAAGTTTTCACTAAACAACTCATATGAACACACGCTATTGTAAAGTTGCGTCATGATCCTATCCCTGTGAACAGAATGTGGACCTGGAATGTAATTTGGTGGGTTCTTAATATTGTACTTCTTGCTCCACCTTTGTTGCTCTACCGTGTTCTCAAGTGTCCAGATCTGCAGCTCACCAAGAAGAGCTCTGGGATCATAACGACTTGGTTGAGCAGTTACTATGCATATTTTCCCATGCATTTCTCTGATCCAGAACTTACGAGGACCATAACGATCCTGATCTTCACGCTCTGCCGGCAGTTGTATCGTCGCAAAACTTTCTTCCCTGAGATCAAAGGAAATAACTGCATGCTGCCAGCTAACTAGCATGTCTTCAGTTAACCAATACATTTTGCCATCAACATTGACAACTCCAGAGTTTCTCACACTGATCAAGCTAAGAGGTTCTGGAGTGCGGATATCTTTCCATTTCTCATCACCAAGCGTGTAAACTTGAATGATGTTGAACCTGTCTTTATTATGGGGGCGACCATCAACGCAGTCACCAAGGAAGTGTGTGATCTTGTATTCTTTTGTCACGGGATGAAACCCAAAGCTGTAGAAACAGTAGTGATCACCTTTTACATTCTTGGAAGGTTTCTCAAGATGTAGACATTCACCAGTTGCAAGGTTAGCTATCTTGATCGTTGATGTCTTTGTGTATGACCCAAGAAGGCCATTGCATGAACCAAAAAGGAAATCATCAGGACCAATCACTGGCACCGCATATGTCGACGGTGACCAGGCTTCGTCAATTAGGATAGCATCACTAGGGTAGAGCACGCCGGAAACCAAACCTTGCGGGAAGAACAGAAGAGCATAACTGGGTGCAAGCTGGAGGTGTGATGCGGCAAACTGTGGATCCCGGATGAAGTTCTGCCACTGCTTGCAGACGCCGCGGCACGTCAACAAAGTGCTCACCGGAAGCCTAAAAAATATCCGCTCAATGAGGTCTCCTGGGAGGCGGTTTATGATGCATTCCTCATTTATCTGCTTCTTTGCTTCGGGCTCTTCAGTAACCATGGTGAGCACGCACTGCTGGGGCAGCCGAACTGCCAAACCACTCTGCAAACGCACATTCCAATTAGTGATGCAGTCCCGCAAAAAGAAAAATGATACAGAGCATACTGCTTGGAGTTTGACTTGAAAAATTACTAGACAGAAAGCAGTCATTAAAATTATTTTGCCGGCAAAGAAAGAAGATGAAACATATCCATGTTTGTATCGCTTCCAAATATCTACTGTATTTACCAGCCAATGCGCCAAGGAAGGTAGGTACTGACGGCATCTAAAAAATTCTGCTCTGTTGCAGCGTCCAAAATTTTGACTAGAAAAGTAAATTCGCTTCTTTCGTCTCCACGCTAAAACAATGTTATCAACTACCAAAAGCATAATCTTGCGGTCAAAAGATTAAAGAAACTCTAATGTTATCGTCATCTCTCATGTACCCGAACTGCAGACTAGTGCCAAATCCAAGGAACAATCATGCGCCCTCCCTCCGGCGCCTCAATCCCTCAACTCGGGGCAAGCAGCCAGAAACCCTAGCCGCCGCTGCAGTTACAGATGGAAGGGGCGCGGACGGGAGGGGCGTCGGAGGAGGAGGAAACAGCCCGCAAGCAAGCAAAAGAGGACACGGAGGGGAGTGGAGCACTCACAATCACGGGCGCGATCAGGATCAGGCGAGCTCCGCGGTCGCCGCCATGGGAGGAGGTGACGCGGTGGAAGATTTCCCGCAGGCCCCAAGAGCTGCTGACGAAATGATTTACTGCCGCTCTTTCCCCTCCATTCTCGGCTGCCTTTAGCGGCTTCCGTGATTTCGCCGGGCAGGAAGGAACAGAACAGAGGGGATACAAGTAAAAAAACAAAAAGGGAAGAAGGGGCATTAATTATATGGTAGAGTAGTGTGTATTAGCATGTGGGGCCCAGGTTCGGCCCAGTTAGCGGAACACTTTTTTTTGCGTGCAAGTTAGAGGAAGAGCAGGGGGCGTTTCCTATTTGGCGCCCGTTAGTAGGCATTTTGCAAACGGACGGCTGCAGCCTCCCTCGCTGGGCCGGCCCAACTACCTTATTGTTCTGAAAAATGGTTCATCTTCGTTTTTTTTTCTAAAAAATGTGCTGCGCGTGGGATCAAACTCATGACCTGATCGTTCGAAGGGAGCAACTAGTTAACGAGCGCTCCTTCGGGAGCCTCGCAACAATCAAAGCCACTTGGCATACTTTCAGCCATTCGCCATGTGGCGCGATCTAGGCGCTCCCTCCGGATTTTGTTTTTATTTTTATTTTCCCGCACGCGTTTTCGGCTTTTCCAATGGGTTTTTTCGGGTTTTTTGACATTTTGGTTTTTCATCGGCCTTCCTTAGCTTTTCAATCAAAAAAATGAAAAGGAAAAAAATGCGCAAAAAAACGCGTTTTTTACTTTCGCGAGAGTCACGGCTGTATCTCTCGAAAACGAAAAAAACGCGTTTTTTGTTTTTTTTTGCTTTCACGAGAGTCACGGTTTTGCTTTCGCGAGAGGCACGGCCGTGCATCTTGGAAACGAAAAAAAACACGTTTTCTATTTTTTCCGCAAGAGTCATGGTTTTGCTTCGAGAGGCACGGTTGTGCTTTCGCGAGAGTCACGGCTGTGCCTTCGGAAAGGAAAAAACACGTTTTTTGTTTTCTTTTCTTTCACGAGAGTCACGGTTTTGCTTCCGCGAGAGGCACGATTGTGTTTTCGTGAGAGTCACGGCCGTGCCTCTCGGAAAGGGAAAGAAATGTATTTTCTATTTTTTTTTCTTTCGCGAGAGTCGTGGTTTTGCTTCCGCAAGAGGCACGGTTGTGCTTTCATGAGAGTCACGGCTGTGCCTCCTCGGAAACGAAAAAAACATGTTTTCTCTGGCTTTTTCCTTCGGCGAGAGTCATGGTTTTGCTTCTGTGAGAGGCATGGTTGTGATTTCGTGAGAGGCACGGGCATGCCTCTTTCGGAAAGGGAAAAAACTCATGCTCACGGTTTGGTTTTTTCGTCCCATTTTTTCGTGAAAAAAAAGTTCGTCAAAACCTATCAACATGGGATCTAGTTTTGAAGATCTCGATACGAGGAATCCAACGGTGAAAGCAGTTCAAGATTTGGACACACGGTTTAAGAGGTAAAACGTTTTGAATAAACGGATCTACGGAAAAAGAGAAAACTCCCAGGTTGCGACAAGTGACACGCTGCATGTGCGCCACTTGTCGCAACCAAGAAAACTGAAATGATCTTTGCAACAAGTACTTCTCAATTACTGATTTCATCATTAGAAGGATACGCGACAACCAGCAGGCTACTAACCAGCTTTGTGCACTCTTCGTTCGTTTTCCTCTTGTATTTCTTTGTCAGTTCGTTTTGTTCTTTTTCTTTTTTTCCTTTTTTTCTACTTCATTTCGTTTTTCTTTTATCTTTTTCTTAAATGTGCGGGTTTTTAGTTTGTGAACTTTTTTAAAAAACTGATGAACTTTTTAAAATTAGATGTACTGTTTGTCAAATACGATGATTTTTTTCAAAATTGATGAACTTTTTCAAATTGATGAGCTTTTTTTTCAAAACCAGTGAGCGCCAAACTGCTGAGTCTTTGCGGAAGAGAACCGTGAACGGACTGACCCATTTGGAGCTAGCGAAATCTAGACGCGTAAAAAAATAAAAAATTAACCTCACGAGAAAGCTGTTGCGCAAGGTTCGATCTCCCGCTAGTGGATCCAAACCAGTAGACCAGACAAATTCTAGTCCTATATTTGCAGCGCCCGACTTTAAGAACCAATTTGCATCGCCTGATCAGTTAAAGTGCTAAGTACAACGACAGATCCATTTCGTTATTCAAACTTTTCAACATTTCTTGGGAAAAAATCCTTGATTTTTATAATAATGTTTGAAAATCGTGAACAAATTTAGAAATTTGATTGAACTTTTAAAAGCGTGAAAAATATTGAAAAAATGAACAAAAAGTTTGAATTTTCAAATGATGCTTTTTTGAGAATATACATAGAACATTTTGTGATATACGCCGAACAATTTTGAAGTACGCACTGAACAATTTGTGATATATGCTAAACAAATATTTAAATACACATTGAACAATTGTTGTGATATACGCTGAACAAAAACATTTTTTTAGTATATGTTGAATAACTTTAAAATACACAATGAACAGTTTTTGAAATATGTTGAGCATTTTCTTAATATAGGGTGAGCATTTTCTTAAATATACAATGAACATTTTTGTATATAACATGCAATGAACTGTGTATAATACATGGAAAAAGAGGGGCGTCGGAGGAGGAAACGTCCCGCAAGCTAAAGAGGAGGTCGAGGGGACTAGAGGACTCACAATCATGAGCGCGGTCAGGATCAAGTGAGCTCGGCAGTCACCGCCATGGGAGGACTCTCCACTTGACACGGTGGATGATTTCTCGCAGACCCCAGGTGGTGCTGAAACGATTTTCTGCACTCTTCCCCCTCCTCGTCTGTTTTTGTCGGTTTCCAGGATTTCGCCAAGGAGGAAGGAACATAAAGAGATACTCCTTTCGTCTTAAAATAAGTGTCTCAACTTTAATATAAATGGATGATGTATATAGTAGTGTGTGTGAGCATACGACGGTCGGCCCAGTTAGCGGAACACTTTAGCAAACCGCCATTCTCCGTTGCACTCAAATAAATGCGCTTTTTCACCTAAGGATAAATAGACTTTTCTCTTGAAAAGTAAAAGATAAATAAGTTTTTGTTTTGTTCTCGCAATTTCTACAGGTTTGAGATCCCGCGTATGATGTTAGAACATCTATAGCCAGGCACCCTGAAACCGACGACCGGCACCCCTCATATCCAGTCAAATATGGGGCAGATATGAGGCGCCCGGGCGCGTCCCCGATGTCAAACATGACAACCCTACCCCATCACAAATTGCACCAAACCCACCAAACACTTCCCCTTCCTCCCACCTCCCTCCAACATTTTTCGAGTTCGAGCCCTCGCCAGCCGTCCCCTTGCTCCCCATCATCACCGCCAGTCTCGATCCGCCGCCCTAAATGCCGTCCAGCCCGTCCCCGACCATAGCGACAGAGGTTGTGTGCCTGTGTATGCCTCGTCCGTCAGTGTCGCGTCCTCGGGCTAGTCGGCAAGCCGGAGAACATTCTCCAGAGGAACCACCGACGCCGACAACGAGAGAGGGAAGCAGCGGCGTCGCGGGGAGCGGATGCGGACATGGATGAGCAGTTGTCCCCCCTGCCCGCCCCCGCAGCCACGACCGGAACCCCGCACCCCATCCATCCCACCGCTGACAAGGATTCTGTCGTCGGACCAGGTTGGGATAGAGAAGGATCCGACGTCTGGTTGGGGCATTTCAAAGAGCTTTTCGCCCACGCAGATGCCGCTGGTGGACGTCTGTCACTCGTTGCAACTCATTTGGGCGTGGAGAAGCACGGGCACCGGCGGCGCCCGGGCTGCCCACGACCTGTTCGGCGGAATGACACAACAAGACTAGGTATGTTCTTCTTGCTCTTGTCTGATCAACTTTGCATATGCCATGTTCAATGTTTTGCATAGACCGTTAGTTCATGGATTTTATCAAATCTCAATCCGAGCAAGAATAAGAAGGCAAGGACGACAAAGGCAAGAGGTCCGGCATTCTCAACTTTTCAAGATATCTTGTTGGTCAAAACTTGGTTGGCCACAACAATGAATCCAATACGTGGCACCAAGGAAAAGGGGAACAAGTATTGGGAGAAGATTGGAATGTATATCATTAACAAAAGGAATATGTGCAGCCGCATCGTGTCGTCATCAATTGCAATGTGGGACCTCTCCAACATCGATGGGGAATCATTCAAGGGAAAGTTAACAAGTATGTCAGCTACTACTCACAAGTGATCGGCCATCCTCAAAGTGGGATGGGAGTGGCAACTAGCGTAAGCTACTTGATAACCCACAAATATAGGGGATCGCAACAGTTTTCGAGGATAGAGTATTCAACCCAAATTTATAGATTCGACACAAGGGGGGCCAAAGAATATTTGCAAGTATTAGCAGTTGAGTTGTCAATTCAACCACACCTGCAGATTAATTATCTACAGCAACTTGATCAGTAGCAAAGTAACATGATAGTTTTGATAATAGTGACAACATCAGTAGTAACAGTAACAGTGATAGCAGTATTTTTGTAGCAAGTGCAACAGTAATGATAGCAATGGTAACTTGTCAAGAACAATATAAGATAAATTCGTAGGCATTGGATCGGTAATTTGTTGGATGATATTCATCATGTGACAGTCATAACCTAGGGCGATATGGCACTAGCTCCAGTTCATAAATATAATGTAGGCATGTATTCCGTAAATAGTCATGCGTGTTTATGGAAAGAACTTGCATGACATCTTTTGTCCTACCCTCCCGTGGCAGCGGGGTCCAATTGAAAACTAAGGGATATTAAGGCCTCCTTTTAATAGAGAACCGGAACAAAGCATTAACACATGGTGAATACATGAACTCCTCAAACTACGGTCATCATCGGGAGTGGTCCCGACTATTGTCACTCCAGGGTTGCCGGATCATAACACGTAGTAGGTGACTATAACTTGCAAGATCGGATCTAGAACATGGATATAATGGTGATAACATAAACGGTTCAGATCTGAAATCATGGCACCCAGGCCCAAAGTGACAAGTATTAAGCATGGCAAAGTCATAACAACATCAATCTCAGAACATAGTGGATACTAGGGATCAAGCCCTAACAAAACTAACTAGATTACATGATGAATCTCATCCAACTCCTCACCGACCAGCGAGCCTACGAAGAAATTACTCACTCCCAGTGGGGAGCATCATGGAATTGGCGATGGAGAAGAGTTGATGATGATGAAGAACGAAGATCCCCATCTTCGGAGCCCCAAATGGACTCTAGATCTGGCCTCCCGATGAAGAATAGGAGGTGACAGGGATGTCTACTACACAACCTTCTTCTTGTAGACGTTGTTGGGCCTCCAAGTGCAGAGGTTTGTAGGACAGTAGCAAATATCCCTCAAGTGGATGACCTAAGGTTTATCAATCCATGGGAGGCGTAGGATGAAGATGGTCTCTCTCAAACAACCCTGCAACCAAATAGCAAAGAGTCTCTTGTGTCCCCGACACATCCAATACAATGGTAAACTGTATAGGTGCACTAGTTCGGCGAAGAGATGGTGATACAAGTGCAATATTGATGATAGATAGGTTTTTGTAATCTGAAAATATAAAAACAGCAAGGTAACTAATGATAAAAATGAGCACAAACGGTATTGCAATGCGTTGAAACAAGGCTTAGGGTTCATACTTTCACTAGTGCAAGTTCTCTCAACAATAATAACATAATTGGATCAAATAACTATCCCTCAACATGCAACAAAGAGTCACTCCAAAGTCACTAATAGCGGAGAACAAACGAAGAGATTATTGTAGGGTACGAAACCACCTCAAAGTTATTCTTTCTGATCGATCTATTCAAGAGTCCGTAGTAAAATAACACGAAGCTATTCTTTCCGTTCAATCTATCCTAGAGTACGTACTAGAATAACACCTTAAGACACAAATCCACCAAAACCTTAATGTCACCTAGATACTCCAATGTCACCTCAAGTATCCGTGGGTATGATTATACGATATGCATCACACAATCTTAGATTCATCTATTCAACCAACACAAAGAACTTCAAAGAGTGCCCCAAAGTTTCTACTGGAGAGTCAAGACGTAAACATGTGCCAACCCCTATGCATAAGTTCACAAGGTCACGGAACCCGCAAGTTGATCACCAAAACATACATTAAGTAGATCACGTGAATATCCCATTTGTCACCACAGATAAGCACATGCAAGACATACATCAAGTGTTGAGGATATCACTACTGGGCGTAAACCGGCCTATCTGGGCCGGGTTAACTTCTTCAGTAGTTAACTATGTTGAAACCCAAGAAGGTAGATGAGGGCTCAAGGCCCATAGTCGGTTCAAGGCCTGTAGCCGTAAACCGGCGTTGGTATGTAACTTGTATTGTAAGTTAGGAATAAGTAAAGACCAAACCGGACACAACTATGAGCCGGTATTGGGAATATGTGAACCGACGGGCGTCACCCGTGTATATAAGGGGACGACCCGGCGGCGGTTCAGACAACAGACAACAACTCGAGACTTAGGCGAAGCTTGTTTGCTCCCTAGTCATCGAAACCCCATCAATTCCATCACAACTAGACGTAGGCTTTTACCTTCATCGAAGGGGCCGAACTAGTATAAACTCTCTTGCGTCTCTGTGTCCGCTTTAACCCCTTTAAGCTAACCCGTCGCGATGGCTCCACGACTAAGTCCTTTCTCTAGGACATCTGCCGTGACAAAACCACGACAGTTGGCGCCCACCATGGGGCTATCGCAAGATGGTTTCAAGTTCTTGGAGGGCCGCTTTGAAGGACTCAAGGGCTACGCTGTGGGCCGGATGACTAAGAGTCGTCACGGCAAGCTCTACATCGATGATGCAGGCTGGGGCCCCGAGGCCGGCTCAGTTGAGTACGGGTACCGGGTCCCCTTTGGTGGCATACACGTTTTCATCGGCAAGATTGGAGAACCGGGCCCTGAGCCAGACATTGGCACCGACCTCGTCGAAACGGCTCAGCGTGCGCGATCCGCCCGGGTTAAACCGGCCGTGAAGTGTGCCTTCGTGGGAGTCATCCATGGAGGAAGTTATGAGGATGGATCGGAATCTTGCGGCGAGACCATCATTTATTCCGGCAACGAGTCATCAACCGGAGAAACTGAATCTCTATATCAGCTACAAGATGGCCGGATTGGGGGTTGTTCCGATGGCGACAGTATTCCGGACCCCTCTGATCAACCCAACCGAGTTGGAATATTCATGGCTGGCACACAAGCAGCGCTTCATTCTTCGACCGCTGCGCCAATAACCTCCGGTTCAGTAGCGGCGACAGCTGCCGGGGCAGGAAGCTCTGCACGCCCGCCGGCTCAAGTTCTATCAGATCCATTTGATGCATTGGCTGCGCTCATGGCAGAAGCTAATCCGGCGGATCAGGAAGTCCATAACGCGGAGATTCAAAGGTGAAGGAACAGATCACCCAGGCCAAGGTGGACCTGGCAGCTGAGAATGCCAGGATGACCATGGAGCGGGCCGCTTTAGACGCACAAGCCTACATGCTCATGTTGGACCAGAACGCGTCGCATGAAGTCATGAGGAGGAAGTACCGATCCCGTTTGCCTTCGGTTTTCGAGGCCAGAGACCTTTTCAACACCCCAGGAGCAGGAACTAGCAATCCGTTGGAGGGAAACCAGCCGGAAGCTTCAGGGACCGGTGCGCCGGTTCAGCCCCGTCCGATGAATCCGCCTCGTCAAAACACTGTTATACCTCAGGCTGTTTCAACACCTCCGGGTCACTACTCCAACCCAATGGACAATCTCGTTGCCGCTGCTGCACGGCTGGAGGCCATTCCAATTGAAGGTGACTCGCCGCAGGCGGTAGAGACACGACGGGTCAAGGAGCTTCTTAGGACAGCTTTGGTCCAACAGGAAGCGTACTCCTACAGTCGCGACCGGATCCACTCGACCCCTCATCCAAGCCGGAGCTATAGCAGGCGTATGGATGAACCAGCAGTGTCAAGTAATGAACGACGTGGAGCACCCCGCGGCAACAACCCGGCGGGTGGTGCTGATAACGCTCAGGAAGTGGTGGGCCGGGCCCGAGCGCGCAGGGAGGCCGAGTTAGCCGCACAGTATCAGGCTCGGCAGCTTACGCCGGTTCGTCCAACTATTTCGGTTGAACCCGGTGTTACTTCTAGCTCTTTGGGGGTGCCTTGCCTTGTCCCCGCTTTACGCAATGTGCGCCTGCCCAAGGATTTCAAGGGCCCGCGCAGGGTTCCAAATTACACGGCGGATCAACTCCCAGAGACATGGGTGGAGAGCTATGAGATGGCCATGGAGATGCTTGATGTGGATGATGCGGCATGTGCGAAGTACTTCACCATGATGCTTGAAGGAACGGCCCGCACTTGGTTAAAAAGCTTACCAGCCAATTCTATCAGTTCATGGGCCCAATTACGAGCCCGGTTTATCAGTAATTTCAAGGATACATGTAAGCAACCCATGTCGATAGTAGACTTAGCTGCCTGTGTCCAGGAGGAAGGAGAATCGACGACTCATTGGGTGCGCCGGGTCTCACAAGTGTTGCATTCATCAGACCGCATCAACGCTGACACCGCAGTCTTAACCCTAGAAGGCAACTGCCGGTTTGGGCCCCTAAAGCTGAAATTGGGACGGATGAAGCGCCATTGCACTAACATGGGGACCCTCATGGCTGCTTTGGTAAAGTATGCTGATTCTGATAGTACCAAGGATCCCGAATCTGATGACGACAAGGCAGGGAAGGGAAAGAGGAACAACAATTCCAAAGGTCAGCAGCATCACTTGGCAGGCAATGGTGGTGGAGGCAAGCGTAAAGCGGATGGTAACATGGACTTTGTGGCTAACACCAACGCGCAGGACAAGGGCCATCGACGCAGGGGTAAACCGCCAAATCGCAATGGAGCACCCAACCCTAACCCGGACCGCCTAAATTATCTACTGAGCCAGCCCTGTCCAAGACATGGAACGAAGGAGGTGCCAGCAAACCACCTTTGGAAGGATTGCTTCATTATGCAGGAGTTCAAGAATTCTAATGCTTTCCGGTATGATCACGGCTCCGGCGGTGGCTCAGGATCCGGGCCGGGTTACGGTGGAGGAAATTCCGGTTCAGGATTTAATGGTAATCCGGGCGGACATAATAATCAAAATAATCAGAACAACCAGGGTGGTTACAACCAACAGCAGCAACAGTCAGGTTACCAGAGCAACCCAAAGCAGTTGAATAGTGGGCAGTACCATGTTTTCACCACTACCTTGGACAAGCGAGACCGGAAGGTTCAGAGGCGGGCAGTCAACTCTGTTGAACCGGCTGTGCCCCGTTATCTACGCTGGTTTGAACAGCCAATCATATGGAGCAGAGAGGGTCACCCTCCCCGGGTTGATAATCCGGGTCAGTTGGCTCTGGTGGTGGCGCCTCAGGTGGGAGGTTACAAGTTCACCAAGGTGCTCATGGATGGAGGGAGCAGCATTAATATCTTGTACTATGAGACCTTCCGTCATATGGGACTAACAGATAAAAATCTCAAACCGTCTAATACGGTGTTCCACGTTGTGGTACCTGGCAAGTCAGCATATCCTGTTGGTAAGATAGCTCTGGAAGTGGCCTTTGGAGATGATCGTGATTCCAGGTCGAAGACATTGACGTTTGAAGTGGTGAAAATCCAAAGTCCATATCACGCCCTGTTTGGGCGACAGGCCTACGCCAAGTTTATGGCACGACCTTGTTATGTGTATTTGCAGCTCAAGATGCCGGGTCACAAGGGGACAATAACGGTTCACGGAAGCCGTTAAATCGCTTTGGAGTGCGAGGAAGGAGATGCGGCCTACGCAGAGTCGGTTTGTGCCACCGAGGAGCTGAAGTATTATAGGGACAATGTTGATCCGGCGGACATGACTCCATTAAAGAAGCCAACTACGGAGCATGATCCGGCCCTGAAGTTCAAATCGGCAGCAGAAACTAAGCTTGTTGACTTCGTACCTGGCAATTCGTCCAAGCAGTTCAGCATCAGTGCCAACTTGGATCTGAAATAGGAAAGCGCGCTCATCGAGTTCATCCGTGAGAATCGGGACATTTTTGCATGGAAACCCTCTGACATGCCAGGTGTACCAAGGAAACTCGTTGAGCACACCCTTAATGTGGATCCTAAATACAAACCGGTGAAACAGTTCCTCCGCCGGTTTAACGAAGAAAGACGCAAGGCGATTGGAGAAGAGGTAGCCAGGCTCTTAGCAGCTGGCTTTATTGTTGAAGTTTTTCACCCTGAGTGGCTTGCCAAGCCGGTGCTGGTCCTTAAGAAAAACGACACCTGGCGCATGTGTGTGGATTACACAGATCTTAATAAGGCTTGTCCAGCAGATCCTTTTGCCCTCCCCTGTATTGATCAAATTATTGATGCTATGGCGGGCTGTGAGCGTTTAAGTTTTTTGGATGCATATTCTGTTGGAAATATGCCCTAGAGGCAATAATAAATTGGTTATTATTATATTTCCTTGTTCATGATAATCGTTTATTATCCATGCTAGAATTGTATTGATAGGAAACTCAGATACATGTGTGGATACATAGACAACACCATGTCCCTAGTAAGCCTCTAGTTGACTAGCTCGTTGATCAATAGATGGTTACGGTTTCCTGACCATGGACGTTGGATGTCATTGATAACGGGATCACATCATTAGGAGAATGATGTGATGGACAAGACCCAATCCTAAGCCTAGCACAAGATCATGTAGTTCGTATGCTAAAGCTTTTCTAATGTCAAGTATCATTTCCTTAGACCATGAGATTGTGCAACTCCCGGATACCGTAGGAGTGCTTTGGGTGTGCCAAATGTCACAACGTAACTGGGTGGCTATAAAGGTACACTACAGGTATCTCCGAAAGTGTCTGTTAGGTTGGCACGAATCGAGACTGGGATTTGTCACTCCGTGTAAATGGAGAGGTATCTCTGGGCCCACTCGGTAGGACATCATCATAATGTGCACAATGTGATCAAGGAGTTGATCACGGGATGATGTGTTATGGAACGAGTAAAGAGACTTGCTGGTAACGAGATTGAACAAGGTATCGGGATACCGACGATCGAATCTCGGGCAAGTATCGTACCGATAGACAAAGGGAATTGTATACGGGATTGATTGAATCCGCGACATCGTGGTTCATCCGATGAGATCATCGTGGAACATGTGGGATCCAACATGGGTATCCAGATCCCGCTGTTGGTTATTGACCGGAGAGTTATCTCGGTCATGTCTGCATGGTTCCCGAACCCGTAGGGTCTACACACTTAAGGTTCGATGACGCTAGGGTTATAGGGAATAGATATACGTGGTTACCGAATGTTGTTCGGAGTCCCGGATGAGATCCTGGACGTCACGAGGAGTTCCGGAATGGTCCGGAGGTAAAGATTTATATATGGGAAGTCCTGTTTTGGTCGCCGGAAAAGTTTCGGGTTTTATCGGTAATGTACCGGGACCACCGGGAGGGTCCCGGTGGTCCACCAAGTGGGGCCACCAGCCCCGGAGGGCTGCATGGGCCAAGTGTGGGAGGGGACCAGCCCCAGGTGGGCTGGTGCGCCCCCCCACCAAGGCCCAAGGCGCAAGGGAGAGTGGAAGGGGGCAAACCCTAGGCTCAGATGGGCCTAAGGCCCACCTAGTGGTGCGCCCCCCTCTCTCCCCCCTTGGCCGCCCCCCTAGATGGGATCTAGGGCTGGCCGCCACCCCTAGGGGTGGAAACCTAGGTGGGGGTGCAGCCCCTCCCCTCCCCCTATATATACTTGAGGTTTTGGGCTGCCACAGACACGATTCAATCTTCTTCTTGGCGCAACCCTACCCCTCTCCCTCCTCGTCTCTTGCGGTGCTTGGCGAAGCCCTGCTGGAGTACCACGCTCCTCCACCACCATCACGCCGTCGTGGTGCTGCTGGATGGAGTCTTCCCCAACCTCTCCTTCTCCCCTTGCTGGATCAAGGCGTAGGAGACGTCATCGGGCTGTACGTGTGTTGAACACGGAGATGCTGTCCGTTCGATACTAGGGTCATCGGTGATTTGGATCACGATGAGTACGACTCCATCAACCCCGTTCACTTGAACGCTTCCGCTTAGCGATCTACAAGGGTATGTAGATGCACTCTCCTTCCCTCGTTGCTAGATTACTCCATAGATTGATCTTGGTAATGCGTAGAAAATTTTGAATTTCTGCTACGTTCCCCAACATATTCTGGCTATCATCGGATCAAAATGGCAGTTAAGGACCAGGAGAAGACGGCATTCATAAGTCCCTTTGGAGCCTTCTGCTATGTGTCTATGCCCTTTGGGCTCAAGAGTGCCCAGGCAACTTATCAACGGTGTGTACAAAATTGTCTTCACAAGCAGATTGGCCGTAATGTACATGCTTACGTGGATGATATCGTGGTTAAGTCCAGGGAGAAGGAGACTATGGTTGATGATTTGAAGGAAACCTTTGATAACCTGAGGACGTACAAGATGATGCTTAATCCGGCCAAGTGTGTCTTTGGTGTACCGGCAGGCAAGTTATTGGGTTTTTTGGTGTCCAACAGGGGAATTGAGGCTAATCCGGAGAAGATCACAGCCATCACCTCCCTGGCTAAACCGAAGTGTATCAATGATGTTCAACGCCTGGCAGGCCGGATTGCCGCGTTAAGCCGGTTTATCAGACGCCTTGGTGAGAAGGCAATCCCTTTGTATCAGATGTTGAAGAAGACGGATCAGTTCGTCAGGAGTTCCGCTGCTGATGAAGCATTTGAGGACTTAAAGCGGCAATTGGCCAATCCGCTTGTGCTCGCCGCTCCCATTGACAAGGAGCCGTTACTACTATATGTTGCTGCTAATGCTCGTGCGGTCAGCGTGGCTATTGTGGTGGAGCGAAAGGAGGCAGGGAAGGAGCATCCGGTTCAACGTCCGATCTATTATATCAGCGAGGTACTCATTGAGTCCAAGCAAAGGTATCCGCATTGGCAGAAGTTGGTGTACGAAGTTTTTATGGCAAGCCGGAAGCTTAAGGAATACTTCCAAGGGCACCCAATTACGGTGGTCAGTTCTGCTCCTTTGGGGGATATCATCCAGAACCGGGAAGCGACTGGCTGGATTGCCAAGTGGGCTATAGAGCTTGGGCCGCACGGATTGAAGTATGTGCCTCGGACGACGATTAAGTCTCAAGCACTTGTTGATTTCATCAATGATTGGACGGAAATGCAAGCATCTGAAGAAAAGCCGGATCACACATATTGGACCATCCATTTTGACGGATCCAGGCAATTGGAAGGCTCGGGGGCTGGAGTCGTATTAACTTCCCCACGAGGTGATAAGTTTTGTTACGTTCTCCGCTTAATGTTCCCTTGTACTAACAATGCAGCTGAGTATGAAGCCTTGCTCCATGGTCTCCAGATGGATAAGGAGATGAACCTAAGTCGAGTTAAGTGCTTCGGTGACTCGGACCTCGTGGCTCAACAAGTATCTGGCACTTGGGACTCCAAGGACCCACTCATGGCAGCATATCGTCGTGAGGTGGATATTGTTGCAGGTCACTTTAAAGGCTATCAGGTGGACCACGTGGACTGACGAAAGAATGAAGCGGCGGACGCTTTAAGCCGGCTGGGCTCTCGGCGCAAACCGGTCCCGCCCAATGTTTTTCTGGATGTGCTGCACAACCCGTCGGTCAAGCTCCCTGGTGATGCGGATTTGGCTATTCTTGATCCGGAGGCTCAATTGGTGGCAGCTCTTCATGTCATTCCGGATTGGACGCTTCCTTACCTAGCGTACATGAACTGGGGCGAGTTACCAGAGGATGAGATTCTGGCCCGACAGATAATCCGGCGGTCCAAGTCCATGACTATTGTCAATGGCGAGTTGCATCATTGCAGTGTATCAGGGGCGTTTCAACGTTGTGTGTCTCCTGAAGAAGGCTGTGAAATTTTGCGTGAGATCCACGAAGGAGATTGTGGTCACCACGCTGGTTCAAAATCTTTGGTAGCTAAAGCGTTTCGCCATGGCTTCTATTGGTTAACTGCTCATGCTGATGCAGAGGATCTGGTCAGACGATGTGACGGTTGCCAAAAGTTTTCAAGACGTGCTCATGTGCCGGCTCAAGAATTGAGAATGATTCCAATTACTTGGCCGTTTGCGACTTGGGGGATGGACATGGTTGGGCCTTTCAAAAGGTCCAAAGATAAGAAGACCCACCTTCTGGTGGCGGTTGACAAGTTTACAAAGTGGGTGGAGGCAGAACCTGTTAGCAAGTGTGATGCGGTCATGGCGGTTCAGTTCATCAAAAAAGTGATTTTCCGGTTTGGTTTTCCATGCAGTATCATCACAGATAATGGTACCGATTTGTCCAAGGGTGCCATGAAGGAGTTCTGCGAACGGGAGCACATTTGGCTTGACGTTTCATCAGTGGCACACCCACAGTCCAATGGTCAAGCAGAAAGGGCTAATCAAGAGATCTTGAAAGGCATCAAGCCCCGGCTTATGGTTCCTTTGCAGAGAACACCGGATTGTTGGGTAGAAGAGTTACCATCTGTGTTATGGAGCATTAATACTACACCCAACAGATCAACAGGACACACACCGTTCTTCATGGTTTACGGAGTGGAGGCGGTTCTCCCCAGTGATATCCGTCATGACTCACCTCGTGTGGCGGCTTATGTTGAAGCGGACAATGAGACAGCACGGCAAGATGCTTTGGACCTGTTGGATGAAGAACGTGACATAGCAGCCGCCCGCTCGGTGATTTACCAACAGGATCTTCATCGTTATCACAGTCGCCGAGTCAGAACCAGAACCTTTCAGGAAGGAGATTTGGTGCTTCGGCTCATCCAAGATCACACTGATATGCATAAGCTATCCCCACCTTGGGAGGGGCCTTTCGTGGTCAGCAAGAATCTGCACAACGGGTCATACTATCTGATCGATATTCGAGAGCATAAAGACTCACGTACATCAGAGGAGGAGACCAACAGGTCGTGGAACATAGCTCATCTTCGGCCTTACTATACCTGAGCCATTGGCTCTACTTATGTACATATTACGATGATGTATATATTATGATTAAATATAATAAACCGGAACCTCAGCTAAAGCGGGGTATCTGTTCTTTTACATCATGTGTGGTTACACGGAGTTGTTCTAAAGCGGCCTCCGGTTTACCCCTTGAGTTAGCTTTTCAAAGCATCATGTTATATCACTTGGGGGCTTGGTCATGTCCGAACCAATGCAACACCTCTTGATAGGCGAAAGCCACCAGATCACTTGGGGACTTGGTCACGTTTGAACCAGTCACGCCTCTTGATCGGCCTAAGGCCACAGAATCACTTGGGGGCTTGGTCGAACCCGAACCGTTGCCACGCCTCTTGATCGGCATAAATGCCACAGTTTCATTTGGGGACCTGGCTGACTCGAACCATAGCTACACCTGTCGGGAGCTTGGTCGTGTCTGACCATGGTAACGCCATCTGATCAGCTCAAATAAGCCTTTTTTTGCAAACGGTTTTATCATTGCCTTTGCTTCACAATTTTCTTTGATAGATATTTCTTTCTTTTTGTTGTGTTTTTAAACCAACAAAATTTTAAACCGGTTCACACTGTCAATTGACGGAACACGGTCCATTTTTAATCCAGAGACTATTTGCCCGGTTTGATTTTTTTATTAACATCCTATTACGGAGTAACACGGTGTTTTATAACCCAGCACGGTTTACATGGTAAACCGGCATTATATATATATACAGGAGCTGCTATCTCCTCCAACAGTGTGGGTTTATGAAACCTCCGCTTCAAGATTGGCTAAGCCAACTTCATGCCCAACGATGGCAGGTATTATGTATCTCAAAGATTTGATCATATGCTTAAATTTCAGATATTTTGATTTTATATATGCAGACATCATACTCCGCCTGACGGTACAACCACGGTGGCACTTTAAGATTTTTATGTTGCAGAAAATACTTTGGAAAGTTCATCACCCAAAGAAAGCACAAGTTGCAGTGGTTATGCACGAAGGCATATTAAGATCAAGAGTATCAGCTAGCCTATTACAAGGCAACACGGTGCCCAAAACAAGATCATTGTTTTTCAAAGGAGAAGCAGTTTAAACCGGCTGCCGGTTCAAGCTTGGTCACCAGCCTGGCCTAATGGTTGTGGGTCATCCCGCGCCGCTTCAACTTCAGTTTCTCTACCCAGCGGCTGGAAATCAACAGTTGTCCAGTCGATTCCCATTAATGCTTGAAAGACAGCTTCATCATGGATCAGCAACGACGGTTCAATATCGGGAGCGTAAGTATGCTTACGGATTGGAGGGATAAGATTTTCCGCTTCATGAATTGGTGCAACTACTCGCTTGTTTTGATTGTCATATTGGGCTTGATAATGAGACAAGTCTGCCTCTTCAGCAAATTGACAAGCTAGCGGACGCACCTCCCGGTTTATTGCTTGCAGATCCACTTCACTAAACTCTGACACGTCTTCCTTCAAGCTAGGATAGCCCTGAGCCGCTTCAATAGGATCAAAATCCGGCACCCAAGCTTTTGCCCGGATTAAGGCATTGATCGCACCGGTTCGAGCAGCAGATTTCTTCAGCTCTTCAACCCGGGCAGGAAGCACCGATAGTTTCTGCAGAGTGTCCTGAATCAAAGTGGGCGCCGGCTTGTTGTGGGATGCAGTACAGATGATCCGTTGTGCACTAGTGTACAGTTGTTCGATCAATGTATAGGCGGCTTTCAATTTCTTCCGCACATCTGACCCCAAATGACCAATGCGTGTCCCTGAAATATCACAAAGGGTTAACAAACCAGCAGCTCTGTAAGACGGCAGAATCAATTCAAAAATCAAACCGGCTTACCAAAGATAGCAGCGGTCATGGCATGCACGTGCCGCTTTATGCTGGTCAGTTCATCCGCCACCGGTTTTAGTGCAGCCTCGGCGTCTTCTGCTCGTTTGGTTAAAGCGGATTTTTCAGTAGCCCAATCCGCCCGCTCCTTCTTGAAATCCTTCTTAAGTTGTTCCATGACGCTTAAGGCGCTGGTTAACTCCTCTTTTGCTTTTGAGGTTTCAGTCTGTTGGGACTTCAGATTTTATTGGAGATAAGCGATTTGGGTCTCTTTTGTCTTCAGCTCAGCCTGCATACAAGACAGTTATATGATTCAGCAAGCAGTGCAAGAATTGAAGCACCAACCACATAACAAGTTATGCACTTGGCGCTTGGGGGCTAATGCCTATTTGATCTTCATATTTCACTTGATTATAAAGTCCCAAGCTCAATACAAGTATTCAACTTGGCACTTGGGGGCTAATGGCTATTTGTTCAAATAAGTTCTGATGCGGCGATATTAATTACTTAAGTCCCGCTTTAACTACACTAAGTTGAACCGGCCCTTGGGGGCTACATCAGCGAATTTCGAGGCTTTAAGATTTATATTACTAAGTCTCGGTTTGAAAGAAGATTACAAACCGGTCCTTGGGGGCTAGGCGAGTCAGCAAGAATTGAAGCATACAAGCAGGAAAGAGCATATGGAAGTTACCTCATATTTATCTTTCATCATGTTAACTAGACCGGCTTCATTGTCACGACTGGTATACAGCCGGTTCAGATAGCCGGAATGGATGTCTTGAGCGTTCAGAGCAGCGTAAGTCGCCAGATCAACATTCCACTTGCCCTTGCCAAAGGCAGCAAATTCTTCCTTGGCAGTATGTTTAGACAAAGCGACAGGATTGCTTGGCTCTGTATGGCCAATGCCAGTAATAACAACTTCATCATCCTTGGCGTCGCCAGTTTGCATTGGGGCCGTCAGTTTATCAGTAGACTTGGATTGACTGGTGGATTTCTCAATCTGGATGGGGCTTCTGGGCTGGTCAACAGGACCGGAGGTATCAACATGTCTCTCTTCAGTAATAAAATCATCATCTTGTGGTGGTGGGTCATTTGGCACATCCTCACGGATGGCCGCTTCAGGGTTGAGTACTCTGTCCGGTTCAGGAATAACATCTTCTTCAGCCGCTTTATCTAGGTGAGCCTTCTTGCTTGGCTTAGGCTTGGCCCTGAAAGGAGTAACAAAGGTCAGTACAGTATATGCTACAAAGTAATACACCAGAAGCATTATGATAAGTATGGCTCACCCAAGCACCATTTTGAGCGGCGGTAGCTGGGTAGCTGATGACTCGCCAGATGATGAATGGGAAGTGACCTGATAATCGGAGTCAGACGGATTAAGAGGTTGACGAAAACAGCCCATTTTAGGACAAGTACTGACAGGCAAATTAGAGACCTCTGAATGGCGTTTCCGAACCGGACTATTTGGTAAACCGGCGGAGGTAACTACCTAGCCACTATGCCGGGTCGTGCGGCGACCTTCGTGCTATTGGGTCTTCATATGAAATTTGGGATCCAAGTAAGCAAGAGGATGAGAAAATTTAATCTTCCGGTTTGCCTGACGGATTTTTAGTGAAGGCAAAGGATCTGAATCGGAGGAAAGAATAATTACCTCTGCAACATCAGCATGACTGCCTTCGGCATCATCCTGACAAATATCATCATCAATAAGGTGCGTGAAAAATAAGCCAAGTGAATCAAGTTCTACCTCAAGGTCCGGGTTACCCACATCGTCATCAGCGGCCGGATCAGAGGATGCAGTGGTTCTTTTCCTGTGGGTAGTCTTCTTCATAGCTTTAGTCTTTTGCCGGATTGATCTTTCTGGTTTTTCTGGTTTCTCCTGCGGCAGTTTCTTGCTCCAAAATGGATCACTGCCCTGTTTAAACAGGCATTGATATTAAACAATGACCAGATATATCAATAACAGGTTCAAAAAAAAGAACAATCAAACTCTTACAGCTGGCGGTTTGTTGGTGGCACAGAAGGGAAGCAGGCCGGTTCGAGCACAGACGTGTTCCGGTTCATTCAGCATTTTATTCACAGCCTCTGTGATTTCTTCATCGGTAAGCTGGATGTTAGCATGTCGCAGTGGGTCATCAACACTGCCAGTATACTCGCACATCAAACCGGAGCGCTGACTAAGGGGCAGTATGCTCCACGATATCCAACAGCGAGCGAGATCAACTCCTGTTAAACCATTGGCCATGAAGGCTCTGAGCTTGGACAGTTGAGGAGCGTATTTGCTTCTCTCCTTGGCAGTCAACCTTTGCGGAAAGGGGTGTGTATTGCTAAGCTGCTCCGGACGAAAACTAGGCAAAGGATTTTCACCAGCAGGGGAGGTGTCTTTGCAATAGAACCATGTTTGATTCCACTCTTTGGGGTGGCTGTGCAGCTTGGCGTGAGGGTATGTGACCTCTTTCCTTTTGTGAATCACCACACCGCCCAATTCCGTATTGGAACCGTCAGAAAACTCAGTACGGCGGTTTAGATGGAAACAGTCTCTGAACAACTCTACTGTGGGCTCCTCTTGAAAGAACACCTCACAGAGCACTTGGAAGTGACACATGTTTGTAACAGAGTTGGGACCAGTGTCTTGTGGGTGGAGTTGAAAATCGGCTAAAACGTCCCGGTAAAATTTAGAACCGGGCGGCTTAAAGCCCCGGGTTAAGTGATCTACGAAAACGACGACCTCTCCTTCTTGAGGTGTGGGAGGGCATTCTTTGCCAAGAGCTCTCCAATGGATAGTGTTTTTGCTGCCTAAAGCGCCGATCAGGACTAAATTATTCAGTTGAGTCTCTGTGATGCGAGAAGGAACCCAGTTGCACTCATATACTTGCTTGGCCATGATGAAATCTACAAGATAGGTAATTCCGGTTCAAGAATGCATTTATTAAAGTGCACTTGTATGTACAATGTTAAACCGGAGACAGCTCTATCTAAACTGGAGTTTTATGAAGCAACAACATCAGGCGGTTCAACAAGGGGACTAATGGTATATACCGGTTTGGCGATTTTTCTACAAAGTTAAACCACCGGATCTAAGCATTGAAACAGTTGAGATTGCGGATAGATAAGTGTACAGAAACAGATTTCACAAGATTTCTCTACAGCGACGGATCTGAAGCAAGTTCAGAAAAGAAGGAAAATATTCAAGGTTCAAAAAAGAACAGTACCGAATCAATGGGCAGAGATACAGGTAGATCTATGGCCTTGAGGCATATAAGTAAAGGCGGATGCTAAGAACTACCGCTACACAGAGCAAAGGTTCACAGGTTCATCTAGGATCTATCATATGAGTACGAAGCAGATGATGAACACTGAAGAACTTGGAAACCCTAGAACGGATCTACGGAGGAAAAGGTGAAGAACTCACCGGAGCCGAGGAAGAAACAGAAGGTCGCCGCGATGCTCTGGTACAATCAGGGTGATGCAGCGGCCAAGGTTGGAGCAGAAGTCGTCGACGGCGGCGGAGCTCCGAAGCTGGACGACGCGGGGAAGACGAAGCAGAAGGGCACGAAGGGGAAAAAGAAATGACCCTTCGGTCTTATTTATAAGGCAAGGGGCTTGTGTCAGGCGTGAAAATCAAGGAATCATGGGTCTGGAAATGGAGCTGTCGCCTCGATTGTCGCAGACCTATTAAACAAAAAGGTATCATGGATAAGTTTCTTTATAACAGGTGACGTCACACCGGTTTACAACGACCAGAGAAGATGACATCACGGCGATTCAAAAAACTACAAGAAGGTGTTGAAGATGAAGATTTTTGCTAAGGATTGACATGAACCTGTTCAAATCAATCCGGGGCCTAATGTTGAGGATATCACTACTGGGCGTAAACCGGCCTATCTAGGCCGGGTTAACTTCTTCAGTAGTTAACTATGTTGAAACCCAAGAAGGCAGATGAGGGCTCAAGGCCCATAGTCGGTTCAAGGCCTGTAGCCGTAAACCGGCGTTGGTATGTAACTTATATTGTAAGTTAGGAATAAGTAGAGACCAAACCGGACACAACTATGAGCCGGTATTGGGAATCTGTGAACCGACGGGCGTCACCCGTGTATATAAGGGGACGACCCGGCGGCGGTTCAGACAACAAACAACAACTCGAGACTTAGGCGAAGCTTGTTTTCTCCCTAGTCATCGAAACCCCATCAATTACATCACAACTAGACATAGGCTTTTACCTTCATCGAAGGGGCCGAACTAGTATAAACTCTCTTGCGTCCCTGTGTCCGCTTTAACCCCTTCAAGCTAACCCGTCGCGATGGCTCCACGACTAAGTCCTTTCTCTAGGACATCTGCCATGACAAAACCATGACATCAAGTGTTCTCAATCCTTAAAGACTCAATCCGATAAGATAATTTCAAAGGGAAATCTCAATCCATTACAAGAGAGTAGAGGGGGAGAAGCATCATAAGATCCAACTGTTGGGGAACATAGTAATTTCAAAAAAAATCCTACGCACACGCAAGATCATGGTGATGCATAACAACGAGAGGGGAGAGTGTTGTCCACTTACCCTCATAGACCGAAAGCGGAAGCGTTAGCACAACGCGGTTGATGTAGTCGTACGTCTTCACGATCCGACCGATCAAGTACCGAACGCACGGCACCTCCGAGTTCAGCACATGTTCAGCCCGATGACGTCCCTCTAACTCCGATCCAGCCGAGTGTTGAGGGAGAGTTTTGTCAGCACGACGGCGTGGTGACGATATTGATGTTCTACCGATGCAGGGCTTCGCCTAAGCACTGGTACAGTATTATCGAGGTGTGCTATGGTGGAGGGGGGCACCGCACACGGCTAAGAGGCGATCAACTTGATCAACTTGTGTCTCTAGAGGTGCCCCCTGCCCCTGTATATAAAGGAGCAAGGGGGGGTGCGGCCGACCAAGGGGAGAGGCGTGTCGGAGGAGTCCTACTCCCACCGGGAGTAGGACTCCCCCCTTTTCGTAGTTGGATTAGGTCTTGGGAGGGGGGAAGAAGGAAAGAGGGGGGCCGACCCCCTTTGCCCTAAACCAATTTGGTTTGGGCCTTGGGGGGGTGCGCCCCACACTTCCTTTGCTTCCCTCCTTTTCCACTAAGGCCCATGTAGGCCCATTAAGCCCCGGGGGGGTTCCCGTAACCTCCTCGTACTCCGGTAAAATCCCGATTTTACCCGGAACACTTCCGATATCCAAACATAGGCTTCCAATATATCAATCTTCATGTCTCGACCATTTCGAGACTCCTCATCATGTCCGTGATCACATCCGGGACTCCGAACAACCTTCAGTACATCAAAACATAAAACTCAGAATATAACTGTCATCGTAGCGTTAAGCATGCGGACCCTATGGGTTCGAAAACTATGTAGACATGACCGAGACACGTCTCTGGTCAATAACCAATAGCGGAACCTAGAAGCTCATATTGGCTCCTACATATTCTACGAAGATCTTTATCGGTCAGACCGCATAACAACATACGTTGTTCCCTTTGTCATCGGTATGTTACTTGCCCGAGATTCGATCGTCGGTATCTCAATACCTAGTTCAATATCGTTACCAGCAAGTCTCTTTACTCGTTCTGTAATACATCATGTCGCAACTAACTCATTAGTTGCAATGCTTGCAAGGCTTAAGTGATGTGCATTACCGAGAGGGCCCAGAGATACCTCTCCGACAATCGGAGTGACAAATCCTAATCTCAAAATACGCCAACCCAACAAGTACCTTCGGAGACACCTGTAGAGCACTTTATAATCATCCAGTTACGTTGTGACGTTTGGTAGCACACAAAGTGTTCCTCCGGTAAATGGGAGTTGCATAATCTCATAGTCATAGGAACATGTATAAGTCATGAAGAAAGCAATAGCAAAAAACTAAACGATCAAGTGCTAAGCTGACGGAATGGGTCAAGTCAATCACATTATTCTCCTAATGATGTGATCCCGTTAATCAAATGACAACTCATGTCTATGGTTAGGAAACATAACCATCTTTGATCAACAAGCTAGTCAAGTAGATGCATACTAGTGATACTCTGTTTGTCTATGTTTTCACACATGTATTATGTTTCCGGTTAATACAATTCCAGCATGAATAGTAAACATTTATCATGATATAAGGAAATAAATAATAAATTTATTATTGACTCTAGGGCATATTTCCTTCAGTCTCCCACTGGCACTAGAGTCAATAATCTAGATTACACAGTAATGATTCTAACACCCATGGAGCCTTGGTGCTGATCATGTTTTGCTTGTGGAAGAGGCTTAGTCAACGAGTCACAACATTTAGATCCGTTTGTATCTTGCAAATTTCTATGTCTCCCACCTGGACTAGATCCCGGATGGAATTGAAGCGTCTCTTGATGTGCTTGGTTCTCTTGTGAGATCTGGATTCCTTCGCTAAGGCAATTGCTCCAGTATTGTCACAAAAGATTTTCATTGGACCCGATGCACTAGGTATGACACCTAGATCGGATATGAACTCCTTCATCCAGACTCCTTCATTTGCTGCTTCCGAAGCAGCTATGTACTCCGCTTCACATGTAGATCCCGCCATGACGCTTTGTTTAGAACTGCACCAACTGGCAGCTCCACCATTCAATGTAAACACATATCGGTTTGCGATTTCGAATCGTCCGGATCAGTGTCAAAGCTTGCATCAATGTAACCGTTTATGATGAGCTCTTTGTCACCTCCATAAACGAGAAACATAAGCTTAGTCCTTTTCAGGTATTTCAGGATGTTCTTGACCGCTGTCCAGTGATCCACTCGTGGATTACTTTGGTACCTCCTTGCTAGACTTATAGCAAGGCACACATCAGGTCTGGTACACAACATTGCATACATGATAGAGCCTATGGCTGAAGCATAGGGAACATCTTTCATTTTCTCTCTATCTTCTGCAGTGGTCGGGCATTGAGTCTTACTCAACTTCACACCTTGTAGTACAGGCAAGAACCCTTTCTTTGCTTGATCCATTTTGAACTTCTTCAAAACTTTGTCAAGGTATGTGCTTTGTGAAAGTCCAATTAAGCATCTTGATCTATCTCTATAGATCTTAATGCCCAATATGTAAGCAGCTTCACCGAGGTCTTTCATTGAAAAACTCTTATTCAAGTATCCCTTTATGCTATCCAGAAATTCTATATCATTTCCAATTAGTAATATGTCATCCACATATAATATCACAAATGCTACAGAGCTCCCACTCACTTTCTTGTAAATACAGGCTTCTCCAAAAGTCTGTATAAAAGCAAATGCTTTGATCACACTATCAAAGCGTTTATTCCAACTCAGAGAGGCTTGCACCAGTCCATAAATGGATCGCTAGAGCTTGCACACTTTGTTAGCTCCCTTTGGATCGACAAAACCTTCCGGTTGCATCATATACAACCCTTCCAGAAATCCATTCAAGAATGCAGTTTTGACATCCATCTGCCATATTTCATAATCATAAAATGCGACAATTGCTAACATGATTCGGACAAACTTAAGAATTGCTACGGGTGAGAAGGTCTCATCGTAGTCAATCCCTTGAACTTGTCGAAAACCTTTCGCAACAAGTCGAGCTTTATAGACAGTAACATTACCATCAGCGTCAGTCTTCTTCTTGAAGATCCATTTATTCTCAATTGCTTGTTGATCAATGGGCAAGTCAACCAAAGTCCACACTTTGTTCTTATACATGGATCCCATCTCAGATTTCATGGCCTCAAGCCATTTTGCGGAATCTGGGCTCACCATCGCTTCTTCATAGTTCGTAGGTTCATCATGATCTAGTAGCATGACTTCCAGAACAGGATTACCGTACCACTCCGGTGCGGATCTTACTCTGGTTGACCTACGAGGTTCAGTAACAACTTGATCTAAAGTTTCATGATCATCATCATTAACTTCCTCACTAATTGATGTAGGTGTCACAGAAACCGTTTTCTGTGATGAACTACTTTCCAATAAGGGAGCAGGTACAGTTACCTCATCAAGTTCTACTTTCCTCCCACTCACTTCTTTTGAGAGAAACTCCTTCTCTAGAAAAACTCTGAATTTAGCAACAAAAGTCTTGCCTTCGGATCTGTGATAGAAGGTGTACCCAACAGTCTCCTTTGGGTATCCTACGAAGACACATTTCTCCGATTTGGGTTCGAGCTTATCAGGTTGAAGCTTTTTCACATAAGCATCGCAGACCCAAACTTTCAGAAACGACAACTTTGGTTTCTTACCAAACCACAGTTCATAAGGCGTCATCTCAACGGATTTCGATGGTGCCCTATTTAACGTGAATGCGGACGTCTCTAAAGCATAACCCCAAAATGATAGCGGTAAATCTATAAGAGACATCATAGATCGCACCATATCTAGTAAAGTACGATTACGACGTTCGGACACACCATTACGCTGTGGTGTTCCGGGTGGCGTGAGTTGCGAAACTATTCCGCATTGTTTCAAATGTAGACCAAACTCGTAACTCAAATATTCTCTTCCACGATCAGATCGTAGAAACTTTGTTTTCTTGTTATGATGATTTTCAACTTCACTATGAAATTCTTTGAACTTTTCAACTATTTCAGACTTATGCTTCATTAAGTAGATATACCCATATCTGCTTAAATCATCTGTGAAGGTGAGAAAATAACGATATCCGCCACGAGCCTCAACATTCATCGGACCACATACATCTGTATGTATGATTTCCAACAAATCTGTTGCTCTCTCCATAGTTCCGGAGAACGGCGTTTTAGTCATCTTGCCCATGAGGCACGGTTCGCAAGTACCAAGTGATTCATAATCAAGTGGTTCCAAAAGTCCATCAGTATGGAGTTTCTTCATGCGCTTTACACCGATATGACCTAAACGGCAGTGCCACAAATAAGTTGAACTATCATTATCAACGCTGCATCTTTTGGCTTCAACATTATGAATATGTGTGTTACTACTATCGAGATTTAATAAGAATAGACCACTCTTTAAGGGTGCATGACCATAAAAGATATTACTCATATAAATAGAACAACCATTATTCTCTGATTTAAATAATAACGTCTCGCATCAAACAAGATCCAGATATAATGTTCATGCTTAACGCTGGCACCAAATAACAATTATTTAGGTCTAATACTAATCCCAAAGGTAGATGTAGAGGTAGCGTGCCGACCGCGATCACATCGACTTTGGAACCATTTCCCATGCGCATCATCACCTCGTCCTTAGCCAATCTTCGCTTAATCCGTAGTCCCTGTTTCAAGTTGCAAATGTTAGCGACAGAACCAGTATCAAATACCCAGGTGCTACTGCGAGCATTAGTAAGGTACACATCAATAACATGTATATCACATATACCTTTGTTCTTGCCATCCTTCTTATCCGCCAAATACTTGGGGCAGTTCCGCTTCCAGTGACCAGTCTGCTTGCAGTAGAAGCACTCAGTTTCAGGCTTAGGTCCAGACTTGGGTTTCTTCTCTTGAGCAGCAACTTGCTTGTTGTTCTTCTTGAAGTTCCCTTTCTTCTTCATGTTGCCCTTTTTCTTGAAACTAGTGGTCTTGTTGACCATCAACACTTGATGCTCCTTCTTGATTTCTACCTCCGCAGCCTTTAGCATTGCGAAGAGCTCGGGAATTGTTTTATTCATCCCTTGCATATTATAGTTCATCATGAAGCTCTTGTAGCTTGGTGGCAGTGATTGAAGAACTCTGTCAATGACACTATCAACCGGAAGATTAACTCCCAGCTGAGTCAAGTGATTATGGTACCCAGACATTCCGAGTATATGTTCACTGACAGAACTATTCTCATCCATCTTGCATCTATAGAACTTATTGGAGACTTCATATCTCTCAATCCAGAGATTTGCTTGAAATATTAACTTCAACTCCTGGAACATATCATATGCTCCATGACGTTAAAACGTCGTTGAAGTCCCGGTTCTAAGTCGTAAAGCATAGCGCACTGAACTATCGAGTAGTCATCAACACGCAACTGCCAGACATTCACAATGTACGCAGTTGCTGGCGCAGGAGGTACACCTAGCGGTGCTTCCAGGATGTAACTCTTCTATGCAGCAATGAGGATAATCCTCAAGTTACGGACCCAGTCCGTGTAATTGCTACCATCATCTTTCAACTTTGCTTTCTCAAGGAACGCATTAAAATTCAACGGTACAACAACACGGGCCATCTATCTACAATCAACATAGACAAGCAAGATACTATCAGGTACTAAGTTCATGATAAATTTAAGTTCAATTAATCATATTACTTAAGAACTCCCACTTGGATAGACATCCGTCTAATCCTCTAAGTGATCACGTGATCCAAATCAACTAAACCATGTCCGATCATCACGTGAGATGGAGTAGTTTCAATGGTGAACATCACTATGTTGATCATATCTACTATATGATTCACGCTCGACCTTTCGGTCTTTGTGTTCCGAGGCCATATCTGTTATATGCTAGGCTCGTCAAGTTTAACCTGAGTATTCCGCATGTGCAACTATTTTGCACCTGTTGTATTTGAATGTAGAGCCTATCACACCCGATCATCACGTGGTGTCTCAACACGAAGAACTTTCACAACGGTGCATACTCAGGGAGAACACTTATACTTTGATAATTTAGTGAGAGATCATCTTATAATGCTACCGTCAATCAAAGCAAGATAAGATGCATAAAAGATAAACATCACATGCAATCAATATAAGTGATATGATATGGCCATCATCATTTTGTGCTTGTGATCTCCATCTCCGAAGCACCGTCATGATCACCATCGTCACCGGCGCGACACCTTGATCTCCATCGTAGCATCGTTGTCGTCTCGCCAATCTTATGCTTCCATGACTATCGCTACCGCTTAGTGATAAAGTAAAGCTTTACAGGGAGATTGTATTGCATACAATAAAGCGACAACCATATGGCTCCTGCCAGTTGCCGATAACTTGGTTACAAAACATGAACATCTCATACAATGTAGCATCACGTCTTGACCATATCACATCACAACATGCCCTGCAAAAAAAAGTTAGGCGTCCTCTACTTTGTTGTTGCAAGTTTTACGTGGCTGCTACGGGCTTAGCAAGAACCGCTCTTACCTACGCGCAAAACCACAACGATAGTTTGTCAAGTTGGTGTTGTTTTAACCTTCGCAAGGACCGGGCGTAGCAACACTTGGTTCAACTAAAGTTTGGAGAAACTGACACCCGCCAGCCACCTGTGTGCAAAGCACGTCGGTAGAACCAGTCTCGCGTAAGCGTACACGCAATGTCGGTCCGGGCCGCTTCATCCAACAATACCGCCGAACCAAAGTATGACATGCTGGTAAGCAGTATGACTTATATCGCCCACAACACACTTGTGTTCTACTCGTGCATATGACATCTACACATAAAACCTGGCTCTGATACCACTGTTGGGGAACGTAGTAATTTCAAAAAATTTCCTACGCACACGCAAGATCATGGTGATGCATAGCAACAAGAGGGGAGAGTGTTGTCCGCGTACCCTCGTAGACCGAAAGCGGAAGCGTTAGCACAACGCGGTTGATGTAGTCGTACGTCTTCATGATCCGACCAATCAAGTACCGAACGCACGGCACCTCCGAGTTCAGCACACGTTCAGCCCGATGACGTGCCTCTAACTCCGATCCAACCGAGTGTTGAGGGAGAGTTTCGTCAGCACGACGGCGTGGTGACGATGTTGATGTTCTACCGACGCAGGGCTTCACCTAAACACTGCTACAATATTATCGAGGTGGACTATGGTGGAGGGGGGCACCGGACACGGCTAAGAGACGATCACCTTGATCAACTTGTGTCTCTAGAGGTACCCCCCTGCCCCTGTATATAAAGGAGCAAGGGGGGGTGCGGCCGGCCAAGGGGAGAGGCGTGCCGGAGGAGTCCTACTCCCACCGAGAGTAGCACTCCCCCCTTTTCCTAGTTGGATTAGGACTTGGGAGGGGGGAAGAAGGAAAGAGGGGGGCCGGCCCCCTATGCCCTAAACCAATTCCGTTTGGGCCTTGGGGGGGGGGGCGCCCCACACTTCCTTTGCTTACCTCCTTTTCCACTAAGGCCCATGTAGGCCCATTAAGCCCCCGGGGGGTTCCGGTAACCTCCCGGTACTCCGGTAAAATCCCGATTTTACCTGAAACACTTCCGATATCCAAACATAGGCTTCCAATATATCAATCTCCATGTCTTGACCATTTCGAGACTCCTCTTCATGTCCGTGATCACATCCGGGACTCCGAACAACCTTCGGTACATCAAAACCTAGAACTCATAATATAACTATCATCGTAGCGTTAAGCGTGCGGACCCTATGGGTTTGAGAACTATGTAGACATGACCGAGACACGTCTCCGGTCAATAACCAATAGCGGAACCTGGATGCTCATATTGGCTCCTACATATTCTACGAAGATCTTTATCGGTCAGACCGCATAACAACATACGTTGTTCCCTTTGTCATCGGTATGTTACTTGCCCGAGATTCGATCGTCGGTATCTCAATACCTAGTTCAATCTCGTCACCGGCAAGTCTCTTTACTCGTTCCATAATACATCATCCCGCAACTAACTCATTAGTTGCAATGCTTGCAAGGCTTAAGTGATGTGCATTACCGAGAGGGCCCAGAGATACCTCTCCGACAATCGGAGTGACAAATCCTAATCTCGAAATACACCAACCCAACAAGTACCTTCGGAGACACCTGTAGAGCACCTTTATAATCATCCAGTTACGTTGTGACATTTGGTAGCACACAAAGTGTTCCTCCGGTAAACGGGAGTTGCATAATCTCATAGTCATAGGAACATGTATAAGTCATGAAGAAAGCAATAGCAACAAACTAAACGGTCAAGTGCTAAGCTAACGGAATGGGTCAAGTCAATCACATCATTCTCCTAATGATGTGATCCCATTAATCAAATGACAACTCATGTCTATGGTTAGGAAACATAACCATCTTTGATCAACGAGCTAGTCAAGTAGAGGCATACTAGTGACACTCTGTTTGTCTATGTATTCACACATGTATTATGTTTCTAGTTAATACAATTCCAGCATGAATAATAAACATTTATCATGATATAAGGAAATAAATAATAACTTTATTATTGCCTCTAGGGCATATTTCCTTCACCAACTATAATAACAAAGCTCGCGATACATCAGAATCGTGCCGAATCAAGAACACGAGAGAGAGAGAGAGAGAGATGAAACACATAGCTACTAGTATATACCCTCAGCCATGAGGGTGAACTACTCCCTCCTCATCATGGAGAGCGTCGGGATGATGAAGATGGCCACCGGTGATGGATCCCCCCTCCGGCAGGGTGCCGGAACCGGGTCCCGATTGGTTTTTGGTGGCTATAGAGGCTTGCGGCGACGGAACTCCTGATCTAGGTTATTTTCTGGAGGTTTGGGTATTTATAGGAATTTTTGGTGTCAGTCTCACATCAGGGGGGTCTCCGAGTCGTCCACGAGATAGGGGATGCGCCCGGGGGGTAGGGCGCGCCCCCACCCTCGTGGACGACCCGGAACTCTTCTGGCCCAACTCTTTTACTTCGAGGGCTTCTTTTGGTCCATAAAAAATCATCAAAAATTGGCACGTCAATTGGACTCCTTTTGGTATTCCTTTTCTGTAAAACTCAAAAACAAGGGAAAAAACAGAAACTAGCACTGGGCTCTAGGTTAATAGGTTAGTCCCAAAAATCATATAAAATAGCATATAAATGCATATAAAACATCCTAGATGGATAATATAATAGCATGGAACAATCAAAAATTATAGATACGTTGGAGACGTATCAAGCATCCCTAAGCTTAATTCCTGCTCGTCCTCGAGTAGGTTTATGATAAAAACAGAATTTTTGATGTGGAATGCTACCTAACATAATTTTCAATGTAATTTTCTTTATTGTGTGAATGTTCAGATCTGAAAGATTCAAGACAAAAGTTTAATATTGACATAAAAATAATAATACTTCAAGCATACTAACCAAGCAATTATGTCTTCTCAAAATAACATAGCCAAAGAAAGCTCATCCCTACAAAATCATATAGTTTGGCCATGCTTCATTTCCGTCACACAAAATGCTCCCATCATGCACAAACCCGGTGACAAGCCAAGCAATTGTTTCATACTTAGCATTTTCAAACCTTTTCAACTTTCACGCAATATATGAGCACGGGCCATGGACATAGTACTATAGGTGGAATAGAATGGTGGTTGTGGAGAATACAAAAAGGAGGAAGATAGTCTCACATCAATTAGGCATATCAATGGGCTATGGAGATGCCCATCAATAGATATCAATGTGAGTGAGTAGGGATTGCCATGCAATGGATGCACTAGAGCTATAAGTGTATGAAAGCTCAACAAAAGAAACTAAGTGTAGCGACCCGACCTCAAACGGTCAAGTCTTTGTGCTTCAGTGTCATCCCTGGATCGGTAATGCTGACACACCCAGTACTCGAGGTTTTATAACAGAGTAGCAATCACACACTTATTAGATTGAATGTCTCAAAAGAGAACTTATTACAATATATATGGCTTAAGGCCATCTAATACGATAACAACGGAAGGCTTGGAAGATAAAGTGAGTCCATCAACTCCAACAGCATAGCTGAGCTGCACAGCAACGACCTAACGAACCTTACTCCTCGTCTGAAAAGTCTGCAACATAATTCGTTGCAGCCCGAAAACGGGTCAGCACATGGAATATGCTGGCAAAATAACACAGTAGAGCAAGAACAGAATAATGCTATCACTACATGCATATTTGGCTGGTGGAAAGCTCTATGGTTATAGTTTTTGCGAAAAGCCAATTTTTTCCTACAACAAAGGAATATATTTTATTTAACTATCATGGTAGTTGAAACATCATTGAGAAGGTTCCTCCAACTCAATCCCACATAAAGTAATTAACAACCCAACAATATTATTTAATAATGATGAGATACTTAGGATACTCCAAGTTCTAGATACCCAAGATGTCCGTAACGGGGGACTCGGCTAACCATGATTAGTTTATACACTCTGTAGAGGTTTGCGCACTTTTCCCCACAAGACTCGATCTCCTCTGTTGGATTTCTCGCACTGCATGGTGTTTGAGAAACAGATGACTGAGACACAGTCTTTCAGAAGCATTAACTCCTTACTCCGGGCAGACCATACCAACCTACATCCCTCTACCTGCTGATCCACCTCTTCGGAAGTTTCACACAACTTACTCAACTATGCTAGAGCCCATAATAGCTTGTGGCTGCATACAGAAGTTTCTAGCATGAAAATATCTCAGTTCCCTTTGAGCCTGGGTGGTGGACCTTAGGATGATCACACGGGTACTCCGGAATATCCTATGACAACACTGGATTCCCCAGGTGCCCAACAAACAATCCACCCATATGTGTATTCAAGTTGCCACCTTAAGTTGAACCATTAAATTAACAATCTCACATCTGTCATGGATTTCACTCACCCAAACCACGTCTACGAGCATAGCATAGCCATATAAGCAATACATAGAAGTAACTCCCAAGGTTTGAATATAACAGGGCAATATGTTCTACCTCATAAACTACTTCCCAACCCACATGTTAATCACTTCCTAATCATGCAATGTTTGAGGATTGGAACTAATGCATAAAAACTGGGTGATAAAGGGGTATGCTCAAAGTGTTACTTGCCTTGCTGACGATCCGCAAAACCTAGGGACTCGTAGTAGCATGCTTCGCACTCCGGGTGTTCTATCGCAAACAAACAATAGCATACATAAGCAATCAAGCAAAGAAACACGGGTAAATCTCAAATAAGAAGATCTAACCAGAAAGTTTAACTTAAGAACTCCAGTTTGCGAAAAGAATCAAATCAAACGGAGCAACGAAACTCAAACTACGAAAGAAACAAGATCCGTTTACTAATCTGGACTAAGGTCAAATTTTACAGTACCAAAATATTGTTCGAGTTGATTAAACAGAAAGAGGGTTTCGAGACGGATATCTAGGCGCTTGAATCGCCTGATTTCGATAAACGAGCGAAAAGATAAACTGAAACGAAAATCGGATCAGAAATCGTGATTGAAAATAATCATGGAAAATCTGAGAAAAAGAAAACTGACGAACAGGCTAACGAACGAACGTTTGTTGTGTGTAACAAATGAGCGAAAGTCGTTCGTTAAAACGAACGTATGGACGAACGTCCGCAAAGTAACTAAACAGAGAAAAACTGGCAAACCGATCTAAAAAAACGAACTAGGATTTCTAAAAAAACTGGATCGTTTTTTTATAAAAAAAACAAACTGTGGCTTATACCTCCGGCGAGGTCCGGCGAGGCGGGGTGGCTCCGGCGAAGCGGGGCAGCGGCGGCAGGCGGCGGCGCGG
>NC_041388.1:417284767-417298288 GCF_002162155.2 Triticum dicoccoides | reverse complement strand
GCGGGGCGGCTCGGGTTGGGTGGCGGGGTGGGGTGCTGGGGCGGTGTATTTAAGGAGGGGGAGGGGGTGCTTGGGGGAGGGGGCAAGGCGGCGCGGGGAGGAGGAGTCCCGGCCGGACTCGGCTAGCGGCGGCGGCGCTCGCGGTCTCCAGGTCGGAGACAAGGCACGGGGCGGGCCGGCTCGGCTGGGCTTCGGCCCAGTCGGGCGCTCCGACTTTAAAAAAATATTCGCCGGGACTTAAATAAATCCTAGAAAATAAAATAAAAATCTAAAAATGCCAAAACAAATTTTCACTGTCTATATAAAACATTTAGAACAAGATGAACATTTTCTTGGCCCTAAAATGCAACTTTGAAAACGTGCAATTTTTCTAATTCAAATAAAATAGCAATAAACTCCGGATAAAATCAAATATTTGATTTTAATAGTTTCCTCCAATATTTCATTTATTTTGGAGAAGTCATATTATCTCCTCTCATATATTTTAATATGAAATATTTTCGGAGATAAAAATAATTAAAACTAAAATCCTCGTTTCAATATTTGATAAAATTTAAATATGAAAACAAAGAAATCCCCAACTCTCTCTGAGGGTCCTTGAGTTGCTTAGGTTTTCAAGGATCGAGAAACGAAATGCAATAAAATATGATATGCATATATGATCTATGTATAACATTCCAAATTGAAAATTTGGGATGTTACAAACCTACCCCCCTTAAGATGAATCTCACCCTCGTGATTCGGGTTGGTAGAAAATAGGTGTGGGTGGTCTTTGCGAAGATCATCCTCTCGTTCCCAGATGGCTTCATCCTCGGTATGGTGGCTCCACTGAACTTTAAAAAACTTGATAACCTTGTTGCGGGTGACTTGACTGGCAAATTCCAGAATCCTGACTGGCTTTTCCTCATAGGTCAAATCACTGTCCAACTGAATTGCCTCGAAGGGTATTGTATCTCTTAACAGTATATCGGTCATCTCAGCATGACACTTCTTCAGTTGTGAAACATGAAATACATCATGAACTCCTGACAGTCCTTCAGGTAATTCCAACTTGTAGGCAACTTCTCACATACGTTCCAAAATTCGATACGGTCCTACAAATCTCGGGGCTAACTTTCCCTTAACTCCAAAACGTTTCACTCCTCGCAAGGGTGATACTCGCAGATATGCTCTATCTCCAATTTCATAGGTTACCTCTTTGCGTTTTGAATCTGCATAACTCTTTTCCCTGGACTGAGCTACCTTCAGTCTCGGATCAACTTAACCTTTTCTTCAGACTCCTTGATCAAATCTGGTCCAAACAACTGTCGGTCTCCAACTTCATCCCACATCAACGGTGTTCTGCACCTTTGTCCATACATGGCTTCGAACGGTGCCATCTTCAAACTGGCTTGGTAGCTATTGTTGTATGAGAACTCCGCGTAGGACAAATTGTCATCCCAACTAGATCCATAATCTAGCGCACAGGCCCTCAACATATCCTCCAGAATCTGGTTGACTCTCTCGGTCTGTCCATCTGTCTGCGGGTGGAATGTTGTACTGAACTCCAACCTTGTCCCCAAAGTTTGGTGCAGCTGATGCCAAAACTTTGAAGTAAACTGTGTTCCTCTATCTGATACGATGGTCCTCGGAACTCCATGCAGACATATGATCCTGGTCACATATATCTTGGCCAACTTTGCACTTGTATAGGTGGTTTTCACTGGGATAAAGTGAGCTACTTTGGTTAAGCGATCCACTACTACCCATATAGAATCATATCCCGATTTGGTCCTGGGCAATCCGGTGATGAAATCCATGCCAAGTTTATCCCACTTCCATTCGGGTATCGTCATAGGCTGTAACAATCCTGCTGGCTTTTGATGCTCAGCCTTCACTCTATGACATACATCACATACGGCTACATACTCGGCAATATCCTTCTTCATACCAGTCCACCAGAAACGTTCCTTCAAATCCAGATACATCTTGGTGTTTCCGAGGTGTATCGAGTATGGTGAGTGATGAGCCTCCTGAAGTATTAACTTCCCGATCTCTGTGTTATTGGGCACATAAACACGGTCCTCAAACCATAAGGTGTCGTGCTCATCCTCACGAAAACCTTTGGCCTTTCCGTCGCTCATTCTCTCTTTTATCTTGGCAATCTCTTTGTCCTCCTTCTGAGCTTCTCGAATCTTTCCTAACAATGTAGACTGAACCTCCACTGTTGCAACAAAACCTCTAGGAACAATCTCCAATCAAAGTTGCCTGAGATCCTCTGCTAATTAACTCCTTTGGCAATCCCGTGCTCACTAGGGTATTAGCATAACTCTTCCGACTCAAAGCATCGGCTACGACATTGGCCTTACCTGGATGATAGTGAAGCTTCATGTCATAATCCTTTATAAGCTCCAACCATCGCCTCTACCTAAGGTTCAGCTCCTTCTGTGTGAAAATGTACTTCAAACTCTTATGATCCGTGTACACATCACAACGATTTCCAATAAGGTAATGTCTCCAGGTCTTCAACGCATGCACTACGGTAGCCAACTCCAAATAATGCGTGGCATAATTCAATTCGTGCGGTTTTAGTTGTCATGAGGCATACGAAACAACTCTTCCGTCCTGCATAAGCACACTTCCAAGTCCTAGGTGAGAGGCATCACAATACACTTGAAACTCCTTACGTATATCTGGCAGAATCAGCACTGGGGCTGTAGTCAAACGTTTCTTTAACTCCTGAAAACTCACCTCACATTCTTCTATCCATTTAAATTTGGTATCCTTCTTCAATAACTCCATCACTAGCTTTGCAATTTTGGAAAAATTCTCAATGAATCTCTGATAGTATCCTGCTAGTCCAAGAAAACTGCGGATCTCGCTAACTGAAGTGGGTGCCAACCATTCAGTGACTGACTGAACCTTGGTGGGATCTACTGCTACACCTTCTCTTGATATAACATGTCCAAGGAATCCGACTTCCTTCAACCAAAACTCACATTTGCTGAACTTGGCATACAACTGGTGTTCCCTGAGTTTCTCGAGAACTAAATGCAAATGCTCTTCGTGCTCTTCCTCATTCTTCGAGTATACCATTATATCATCAATGAACACCACAACAAACTTATCAAAATATTCCATGAACACCTTGTTCATCATGCTCATGAAATAGGCAGGGGAGTTAGTCAGTCCAAACGACATGACCGTATATTCATACAACCCGTACCGTGTGGTGAATGCTGTCTTTGGTATGTCCTTCTCTCGTATCTTCAGCTGGTGATATCCAGATCGCAGATCGATCTTTGAAAACACCTTGGCTCCTTGCAGCTGGTCAAACAAATCATTGATCATCGGCAGTGGGTATTTGTTCTTCATCGTCACCTCATTTAATGCACGACAATCTACAACCATTCTTAGAGACTTATCCTTCTTCTCGACCAAAAGCACTAGGGCTCCCCATGGTGATGAACTCCATCGAATGTAACCTTTATCCAATAACTCCTTGATCTGTTTCTTAATCTCCTCCAGATCATTTGCAGGCATCCGATATGGTCGCTTCGATATAGGCCCGGTACCTGGCAATAGCTCTATCAAAAACTCGATGTCTCGATCCGGTGGCATGCCTGGTAACTCCTCTGGAAAAACATCCGGGTAATCCTTAACTACAGGCACTTCCTCCTGAACAATTCCCATCAGGGTATTCACTTGGCTACTCCTTGGCGCATGCCTAGATACATACTTGATCCTTTTTCCCTCAGGGGTGGTGAGACAAATTGACTTACTAACACAGTCAATGCTTCCTCCATACTTTGACATCCAGTCCATGCCTAATATCACATCCAATCCTTGTGACTCCAAGATTATTAGGTTAGACGGAAAAACATGGCTACCAATGGTTAAGGGTATCTGGTCGCACCATCGACTAGCCATATACTCTGCTCCAGGTGAACTCACTAACATATGGGTCCTAAGGGTTTGGGTTGGTAGTTTAAACTTATCCACGAATTCCCTTGGTATGTATGAATGCGATGCACCAGTATCAACAAGGGTGGTAAAAGACTTAACCAAAAACTTACCTATAACCGCGTCTGGCTCATCTTCAACCTCCTCCACGTTAACGTGGTTTACTTGTCCTTTGTTGAATGGATTGGGCTTCTTTCCAACGCTCCCATTGCCGTTTCCATTCTTCGCTTCAGGGCACTTCGTGGCATAGTGTCCATTCTTCCCGCACTTGAAACAAGTAACGTGGCTTAGGTCTCTCTTGGCGGGTGTGGATGGATTGGAACGGTTCTGATTGTTGCTTGCTCCATTCCCATTCCCATTCCTTGGGCCAGTATGATTATGGTTACTTCCTCCATTGTGGGTGTGGCCTCCATGGTTATGAACAAGTCCTCCCGTGTTCGGGGTTAGGCGAGGCTTCTGTTGAGCTCCTGAATGGTACCTTCCTTGTCCATACTTCCTCTTACGGCTCTCAATCTGTTGTTGCTTCCCTTCAATCATAAGAGCCTTATCTACCAACTCCTGGTAGTTGTTGAATGTTGCCACCATCAACTGCATGCTCATCTCATCATTCAGCCCTTCCATAAACTTCTCCTGCTTTGCGGCATCTGTGGCCACGTCGTCAGGGGCATAGCGAGATAACTTGCTAAACTCAACCGTGTACTAAGCCACAGTACGGTTCCCCTGGCGTAAGTTGCGAAACTCACGCTTCTTCATACTCATAGCTCCAGTTGAGACATGGGCTGTACGGAAAGCTTGCTGAAACTGGTCCCATGTAACAGTGGCTATAGGGTAGGTGACAGTGTAATTCTCCCACCATGAGGCTGCTGGTCCATCCAACTGATGTGCGGCAAAACGCACCTTCTAGCATTTGTACATCCTGCAGTGGTTAACTCCCTTCCAATCCCGCGGAGACAATCATCTACCACTATTTTCTCGGTGCTACTAGAAAACACCGGCGGCTGCAACCTCAGAAAGCGGGCTAAGTTGTCAACTGGTGGTGGTGGCGGTGGGTTGTTGTTGTTGCCTTAGTTCTGAACTAACAACTGCATCAGGGTATTCTGCTGCTGGATCAACTGAGTGAGCTCCAGTGGGAAAGTAAATCCGGGGTCACGTCTCGGAGGCATCTGATGGGTTTAGAGGGGAGAGATTAGAATAGAAGGAGGTCTAATGAGAAAAACACTACCCATATGCACATGATACAAACACAATCATTTCACTCAGTCAATCAAGCAAGGGCATACAAATCGATCTAACTATCGTTACAAAAGTGATCGGGCTATACTATATACATGGTGGAATACTACTACTGATGTGGTGGTCTACTAAAAATATTGATCGGTCGAAGACTCCATGATGTCTGCCCCAGCTTCGTCTTCATAGTCATCATCGCTATCGTCGGGGTCCGAGTCGGTGTCGTCGATGATGATGTAGTCCCCCAGGCGAATCTCCTTGGGTTCTTCGTCTTCTCCTCCTTGTGCGGGGTCTCCCATGAATACTCCTAGCTTCCTTTCCAGATCGTCATTCTTCTCCACTAGTACAACGATTTCCTCCTCATAATCTTCGCATGTAGCCTTGAGTTCTTCCTCCAGTTCCGTGATCCTTGTCACTGCCTTCTTCAGATCTATCATTCCTGCGCACATCTGGTTCTCCTAGCGACGAATGTGCTGGTTTAACTCCTGGATGAAAGCGGCGATTGATCTGTCATTCCTGGTGCTGATTATCTCCCATTGCTCATCTCGGTGCCCACAAATCTGGTAGATAGTATCCTTAAGCTCCTTATGGTAAACTTCTCCAATGCGTCCCATGGTGATGTGAGCTGCCATACTCTTTCCTAGACTCCAGGTTGGTGCATCAAAGGAAAACTCTATGGGCTTAGTGACTGGCGTGAATGTCCTTCCTGGCACTTGAACTTGAATCATCCATGGCTCCTCTTCTGGCAATGTGGCGTTGTAAGTCCCGGTGATGCTTGGTATTCCAATGTTTAGGTACCGAGTGACTTCCTTCAAGTGTCGTCCAAAAGGTGCTTCTTCATCCGGTTGTGCAAACTTGTTCCTTGCACCTGCCATCCTAAAGAGTAGAAAATGGAGAGGAGTCAGAAATGAGAAGAGAATAGTGATCTAGGGTTTTAGCTTAGTGGTCGTGTCCTACACTCAACGTGTGCTCTGATACCATCTTGTAGCGACCCGACCTCAAACGGTTAAGTCTTTGTGCTTCAGTGTCATCCCTGGATCGATAATGCTGACACACACAGTACTCGAGGTTTTATATCAGAGTAGCAATCACACACTTATTACATCGAATGTCTCAAAAGAGAACTTATTACAATATATATGGCTTAAGACCATCTAATACGATAACAGCGGAAGGCTTGGAAGATAAAGTGAGTCCATCAACTCCAACGACATAGCTGAGATGCACGGCAACGACCTAAAGAACCTCACTCCTCGTCTGAAAAGCTTGCAACATAATATGTTGCAACCCGAAAACGGGCCAGCACATGGAATATGCTGGCAAAATAACACAGTAGAGCAAGAACATAATAATGCTATCACTACATGCATATTTGGCTGGTGGAAAGCTCTATGGTTATAGTTTTTGCGAAAAGTCAATTTTTCCCTACAACAAAGGAATATATTTTATTTAACTATCATGATAGTTGAAACATCATTGAGAAGGTTCCTCCAACTCATTCCCAATTAAAGTAATTAACAACCCAACAATATTATTTAATAATGATGAGATACTTAGGATACTCCAAGTACTAGATACTCAAGATGTCCATAACCGGGACACGACTAACCATGATTAGTTTATACACTCTGTAGAGGTTTGCGCACTTTTCCCCACAAGACTCGATCTCCTCCGTTGGATTTCTCGCACTACATGGTGTTTCAGAAACGGATGACCGAGACACAGTCTTTCAGAAGCATTAACTCCTTACTCCGGGCAGACCATACCAACCTACATCCCTCCACCTGCTGATCCACCTCTTCGGAAGCTTCACGCAACTTACTCAACTATGCTAGAGCCCATAATAGCTTGTGGCTGCACACGGAAGTTTCTTGCATGAAAATATCTCAGTTCCCTTTGAGCCTGGGTGGCGGACCTTAGGATGATCACACGGGTACTCCGGGATATCCTAGGACAACACTGGATTCCCCAGGTGCCCAACAAACAATCCACCCATATGTGTATTCAAGTTGCCACCTTAAGTTGAACCATTAAATTAACAATCTCACATTTGTCATGGATTTCACTCACCCAAACCACGTCTACGAGCATAGCATAGCCATATAAACAATACGTAGAAGTAACTCCCAAGGTTTGAATATAATAGGGCAATAGGTTCTACCTCATCAACTGCTTCCCAACCCACATGTTAATCACTTCCTAATCATGCAATGTTTGAGGATTGGAACTAATGCATAAAAACTGGGTGATAAAGGGGTATGCTCAAAGTGTTACTTGCCTTGCTGACGATCCACAAAATCTAGGGACTCATAGTAGCACGCTTCGCACTCCGGGTGTTCTATCGCAAACAAACAATAGCATACATAAGCAATCAAGCAAAGAAACACGGGTAAATCTCAAATAAGAAGATCTAACCAGAAAGTTCAACTTAAGAACTCCGGTTTGGGAAAATAATCAAATCAAACGGAGCAACAAAACTCAAATTGCGAAAGAAACAAGATCCGTTTACTAATCTGGACTAAGGTCAAATTTTACAGTACCAAAATCTTGTTCAAGTTGATTAAACAGAAAGAGGGTTTCGAGACGAAGATCTAGGCGCTTGAATCGCCTGATTCCGATAAACGAGTGAAAAGATAAACTGAAACGAAAATCGGATCAGAAATCACGATTGAAAATAATCACGAAAAATCCGAGAAAAAGAAAACTGACGAACAGGCTAACGAACGAACGTTCGTTTTCTGTAACTGACGAGCAAAAGCCGTTCGTTAAAACGAATGTACGGACGAATGTCCGCAAAGTAACTAAACCGAGAAAAACTGGCGAACCGATCTAAAAAAACAAACTAGGGTTTCTAAAAAAAACGAATCGTTTAAAAAAATGAACATCGGCTTATACCTCCGGCGAGGTCCGACGAGGCAGGGCGGCTCTGGCGAAGCGGGGCTGCGGCGGTGGGTGGCGCGGGGCGGCGCGGCTGCAAGCGACGGCGGCGGCGGGGCGGCTCGGGTTGGGTGGCGGGGTGGGGTGCGGTGTATTTAAGGAGGGGGAGGGGTCAAGGCGGCGCGGGGAGGAGGAGTCCCGGCCGGACTCGGCTAGCGGCGGCGGTGCTCGTGGTCTCCAGGTCGGAGACGAGGCGCGGGGCGGGCCGGCTCGGCTGGGCTTCGGCCTAGTCGGGCGCTGCGACTTTTTTCTTTTTAAATAATTTTGCTGGAACTTAAATAAATTCTAGATAATAAAATAAAATTCTAAAAATGCCAAAACAAATTTTCACCGTCTAAATAAAATATTTAGAACAAGATGAGCATTTTCTTGGCCCTAAAATGCAATTTTGAAAACGTGCAATTTTTCTAATTCAAATAAATAGCAATAAACTCCGGATAAAATCAAATATTTGATTTTAATATTTTCCTCTAATATTTCATATTATCTCCTCTCATAATTTTAATATAAAATATTTTCGGAGAGAAAAATAATTAAAACCAAAATCCTCGTTTCAATATTTGATAAAATTCAAATATGAAAACAAAGAAAGCCCCAACTCTCTCCGAGGGTCCTTGAGTTGCTTAGGTTTTCGAGGATCGAGAAACGAAATGCAATAAAATATGATATGCATGAATGATCTATGTATAACATTCCAAATCGAAATTTTGGGATGTTACACTAAGTGGGTGTGCATCCAACTTGCTTGCTCACGAAGACCTACAGCAATTTAAGGAAGCTCATCATTGGAATATACAAGCCAAGTTCTATAATTAAAAATTCCCACTAGTATATGAAAGTGACAACATAAGAGACTCTCTATCATGAAGATCATGGTGCTATTTGAAGCACAAGTGTAGAAAATGATAGTAACATTGCCCCTTCTCTCTTTTTCTCTCATTTTTTTATTTTTTGTTTGGGCCTTCTCTTTTTTTATGGCCTCTTTTTTTTCGTCCGCAATCTCATCCCGACTTGCGGGGGAATCATAGTCTCCATCATCCTTTCCTCACATGGGACAATGCTCTAATAATGAAAATCATCACACTTTTATTTACTTACAACTCAAGAATTACAACTCGATACTTAGAACAAAATATGACTCTATGTGAATGCCTCCGGCGGTGTACCGGCATGTGCAATGAATCAAGAGTGACATGTATGAAAAATTATGAATGGTGGCTTTGCCACAAATACGATGTCAACTACATGATCATGCAAAGCAATGTGACTATGATGAAGCGTGTCATAATAAACGGAATGGTGGAAAGTTGCATGGCAATATATCTCGGAATGGCTATGGAAATGCCATAATAGGTAGGTATGGTGGCTGTTTTGAGGAAGGTAAATGATGGGTTTATGGTACCGGCAAAAGTTACGCGGCACAATAGAGGCTAGCAATGGTGGAAGGGTGAGAGTGCGTATAATCCATGAACTTAACATTAGTCATAAAGAACTCACATACTTATTTGCAAAAATCTACAAGTCATCAAAACCAAGCACTACGCGCATGCTCCTAGGGGGATAGATTGGTAGGAAAAGACCATCGCTCGTCCCCGACCGCCACTCATAAGGAAGGCAATCAAAGAACACCTCATGCTTCAAATTTGTCACACAACGATTACCATACGTGCATGCTACGGGACTTGCAAACCTCAACACAAGTATTACTAAATTTCACAATTACTCAACTAGCACGACTCCAATATCACCACCTTTATATCTCAAAACAATTATCAAGTATCAAACTTCTCATAATGCACTCTATATGAAAGTTTTTATTATACCCATCTTGAATGCCCATCATATTAGGACTAAATTTATAACCAAAGCAAATTACCATGATGTTCTAAAAGACTCTCAAAATAATATAAGTGAAGCATGAGAGATCAACAATTTCTTCAAAATAAAACCACAATCGTTCTCTAAAAGATATAAGTGAAGCACTAGAGCAAACGACAAACTACTCCGAAAGATATAAGTGAAGATCAGTGAGTAGTTGAATAATTATGCAACTATGTGAAGACTCTCTAACATTTAAGAATTTAATATCTTGGTATTTTATTGAAACAGCAAGCAAAAAAAAATGACACTCCAAGCAAAACACATATCATGTGGTGAATAAAAATATAGCTCCAAGTAAAGTTACCGATGAATGAAGACGAAAGAGGGGATGCCATCCGGGGCATCCCCAAGCTTAGGCTCTTGGTTGTCCTTGAATATTACCTTGGGGTGCCTTGGGCATCCCCAAGCTTAGGCTCTTGCCACTCCTTATTCCATAGTCCATTGAATCTTTACCCGAAACTTGAAAACTTCACAACACAAAACTTAACAGAAAACTTGTAAGCTCCGTTAGTATAAGAAAATAAATCACCACTTAGGTACTGTTGTGAACTCATTCTAAATTCATATTGGTGTAATATATACTGTATTCCAACTTCTCTATGGTTCATACCCTCCGATACTAATCATAGATTCATCAAAATAAGCAAACAACACAATGAAAACAGAATCTGTCAAAAACAAAACAGTCTGTACCAATCAGGAGGTTTCGAATACTTCTGTAACTCCCAAAACTCTGAAAAATTAGGAAGACCTAAATAATTTGTATATTTATCTACTGCAATTGGAATTGGTATTTTATCACTCTCTTGTAAAAAATAAAAATTATTTTCGTGAGCATATACTTTCTGTTTTTATCAGCAAGATCAAACAACAATCACCCAAGAAGATCCTAAAGGCTTTACTTGGCACAAACACTAATTAAAACATAAAAACACAATCATAACAAAGGCTAGATAAATTATTTATTACTAAACAGGAACAAATAGTAAAGAACAAAAATAAAATTGGGTTGCCTCCCAACAAGCGCTATCGTTTAACGCCCCTAGCTAGGCATGATGATTTCAATGATGCTCACATAAAAGATAAGAATTGAAACATAAAGAGAGCATCATGAAGAATATTACTAGCAAATTTAAGTCTAACCCACTTCCTATGCATAGGGATTTTGTGAGCGAACAACTTGTGGGAACAAGAATCAACTTGCATAGGAAGGTAAACACAAGGATAACTTCAAGATTTTCAACACATAGAGAGGAAATTAGATATTATTGCAATAAGTAAAAGCATATGTTCCTCTCTCATAATAATTTTCAATGGCATCATGAATGAATTCAACAATATAACCATCACATAAAACATTCTTTTCATGATTCATAAGCATAGAAAATTTACTACTCTTCACATAAGCAAAGTTCTTCTCATTCGGAATACTGGGAGCAAACTCAACAAAGTAACTATCATGTGAGGCATAATCCAATTAAAAATTAAAATCATGATGACAAGTTTCATGGTTATCATTATTATTTATAGCATACATGTCATCACAATAATCATCATAGATAGCAACTCTGTTCTCATAATCGATTGGAGCTTCTTCCGAAATAGTGGATTCATCACTAAATAAAGTCATGACCTTGCCAAATCCACTTTCATAATTATCACAATAAGATTCAAAACCCTCCAAAATAGTGGGATCATTACTTTCTAAAGTTGACACTCTTCCAAACCCACTTTCATCAATATAATCATCATAAATAGGAGTCATGCTTTCATCATAATAAATATTCTCATCAAAACTTGCGGGACAAAAAATATCATCTTCATCAAACATAGCATCCCCAAGCTTGTGGCTTTGCATATCATTAGCCTCATGGATATTCAAAGGGTTCATACTAACAACATTGCAATCATGCTCATCATTCAAAGATTTAGTGCCAAACATTTTAAAGCATTCTTCTTCTAACACTTTGGCACAATTATCGGAATCCTTATTTTCACGAAAGACATTAAAAAGATGAAGCATATGAGGCAACCTTAATTCCATTTTTTGTAGTTTTCTTTTATAGACTAAACTAGTGATAAAATAGGAAACAAAAAGATTCAATTGCAAGATCTAAAGATATACCTTTAAGCGCTAACCTCCCCGGCAACGGCGCCAGAAAAGAGATTCATGTCTACACACAACCTTCTTCTTGTAGACGTTGTTGGGCCTCCAAGTGCAGAGGTTTGTAGGACAGTAGCAAATTTCCCTCAAGTGGATGACCTAAGGTTTATCAATCCGTGGGAGGTGTAGGATGAAGATGGTCTCTCTCAAACAACCCTGCAACCAAATAGCAAAGAGCCTCTTGTGTCCCCAACACACCCAATACAATGGTAAATTGTATAGGTGCACTAGTTCAGCGGAGAGATGGTGATACAAGTGCAATATGGATGATAGATATAGGTTTTTGTAATCTGAAAATATAAAAACAGCAAGGTAACTAATGATAAAAGTGAGCACAAACGGTATTGCAATGCGTTGAAACAAGGTCTAGGGTTCATACTTTCACTAGTGCAAGTTCTATCAACAATAATAACATAATTGGATCATATAACTATCCCTCGACATGCAACAAAGAGTCACTCCAAAGTCACTAATAGCAGAGAACAAACGAAGAGATTATTGTAGGGTATGAAACCACCTCAAAGTTATTCTTTCTGATCGATCTATTCAAGAGTCTGTAGTAAAATAACACGAAGCTATTCTTTCTGTTCAATCTATCCTAGAGTTCGTACTAGAATAACACCTTAAGACACAAATCAACCAAAACCCTAATGTCACCTAGATACTCCAATGTCACCTCAAGTATCCGTGGGTATGATTATATGATATGCATCACACAATATCAGATTCATCTATTCAACCAACACAAAGAACTTCAAAGAGTGCCCCAAAGTTTCTACTGGAGAGTCAAGAAGAAAACGTGTGCCAACCCCTATGCATAAGTTCACAAGGTCACGGAACCCGCAAGTTTATCACCAAAACATACATCAAGTAGATCACGTGAATATCCCATTGTCACCACAGATAAGCACATGCAAGACATACATCAAGTGTTCTAAAATCCTTAAAGACTCAATCCGATAAGATAACTTCAAAGGGAAATCTCAATCCATTACAAGAGAGTAGAGGGGGAGAAGCATCATAAGATCCAACTATAATAGCAAAGCTCGCGATACATTAGAATCGTGCCGAATCAAGAACACAAGAGAGAGAGAGAGAGAGAGATCAAACACATTGCTACTGGTACATACCCTCAGCCCCGAGGGTGAACTACTCCCTCCTCATCATGGAGAGCGCCGGGATGATGAAGATGGCCACTGGTGATGGACCCCCCCTCCGGCAGGGTGCCGAAACAGGGTCCCGATTGGTTTTTGGTGGCTACAGAGGCTTGCGGCATCGGTACTCCTGATCTAGGTTATTTTCTGGAGGTTTGGGTATTTATAGGAATTTTTGGCGTCGGTCTCACGCCAGGGGGGTCTCTGAGTCGT
>NC_041388.1:417255830-417284299 GCF_002162155.2 Triticum dicoccoides | reverse complement strand
AACTCTTTTACTTTGAGGGCTTCTTTTGGTCCATACAAAAATCATTAAAAATTAGCATGTCAATTGGACGCCTTTTGGTATTCCTTTTCTGTAAAACTCAAAAACAAGGAAAAAACATAAACTGGCACTGGGCTCTAGGTTAATAGGTTATTCCCAAAAATCATATAAAATAGCATATAAATGCATATAAAACATCCTAGATGGATAATATAATAGCATGGAACAATAAAAAATTATAGATACGTTGGAGATGTATCAAACGGCGGCTCCATCTCGTGGACCGCGATAATTATTTCTCCCTGATTTTTTCTAGAAAAATAGGATTTTATAGCATCGGTTTCAGGGTCTGCGGGGCCACCAGGTGGGGACAACCCACCTGGGCACGCCAGGAGGGGGGCGTGCCTTGGTGGGTTTTGCCCACCCAGGTGCCCCCCCCTCCGGTGGATCTTGGTTCCAGAAATTCTCTTTATTGATATAAAAAATCCTCGCAAAGTTTCATTCCATTCCGAGAACTTTTATTTTTGCACAAAAACAACACCATGATAGTTCTGCTGAAAACAACGTCAGTCCAGGGTTAGTTTCATTCAAATCATGCAAATTAGAGTCCAAAACAAGAGGAAAAGTAGATACGTTGGAGACATATCAACTTCCCCAAGCTTAAACCTTTGCTTGTCCTCAAACAATTCAGTTGATAAACTAAAAGTGAGAAATATAAACTTTTACGAACTCTTTTGCTCTTGTTTGCATAAATAGGATTAAACAACACCCAGGTTTTCAGCCAACATTATAACTAACCATGCCGACGATAACTCTTAAAGATTATATTAACTCATATCAATAACATAATAAGCTAGCGAGCAATAATAAGATATCTCAAACGGCAACACATTGTCAAAACAACCATGATATAATATGACAATAGTGGTATCTCGTCAGCCCTTTCTAAGACCACAAAACATAAATGCAGAGCACCTCCAAAGTTAAAGTAGCGACTAAACATTGTAATTCATGGTAGAAAAGATCCAGTCATGATGCACCCAAAATTAGCTATACACAATGCATAAGCATGACAACAGTGCTCTCAAGTTCTGGCGGTTATTTTAGAAGGTGATGACACAACATAAAAGTAAATAGATAGTCCCTTCGCAGAGGGAAGTAGTGATTTGCAGAGGTGCCAGAGCTCAAAATTTTAAAACAGAGGTAAATGATATTTTGAGACATGCACCCTTCTTGTTTACTTGACGACCATCAGTTATCAATATCTTCCATGCTAAACACGCTAGTGGCGGTTCCCAAGCGATAAAAGTAAAGGTTTTGACTCCATTGGGAGTTTTTGTTTGATTATTTGTAAACTTTTTCTGTTTGCAGTTTAGGACTGGGCATCCCTATTACCACCCTTTTCTCGTGCGATGGCGAGTGAATAAACACTCGACCTGAGAATAACCCGCTTAGCATGGAAGATACCGACCACCTCATGTCATTCCATGAACGATCCAGGCACACAAAAAGGATATTTATTAAAAGTTTTTAGAGGTGGCACATGCAAATTTACTTAGGACGACAGGGTAATACCATATAGGTAGGTATGATGGACTCATCTGGAATAACTTTGGTTCAAGGTTTTTGATGTACAAGCAAAGTTCTCACTTGGTACATGCGAAGGCTAGCAAATAGGTGGATAAGCGGCCAGCTAGAGAGCAACAACGGTCATGAACATGCATTATGCATAAGTAACATTGGACACTAGTATGAGTAGGATATGAACACCATGAACATAAATATCGTAGAGGCTATGTTGGTTTTGATTCAACTAGATGCATGCACATGTGACGCCCTCGATTCAATTGTACACTAATCATACACGCAAATGTGTACGATTAAGATCAAGGACTCACGGGAACACATCACAACACAACTCTAGATACACATTAAAATAATACAAGCTTTATATTACAAGCCAGGGGCCTCGAGGGCTCGAATACATAAGCTCGAATACACAAGAGTCAGCGGAAGCAACAATATCTGAGTACAGACATGAGTTCAACAAGTTTGCCTTAAGAAGGCTAGCATAAAAGCAACATCGATCGAAAAGGCAAGGCCTCCTTCCTGGGAGCCTCCTAACTACTCCAGATCGTCAGCGGCCGTCACGTAGTAGTAGGCACCCTCGGGGTAGCAGTAGTCATCAGTGGTGTCGTCTGGCTCCTGGGATCCGTCAACTGGTCGCAACAATCGGGTATGGGGGAAAAGAGGTAGCAAAGCAACCGTGAGTACTCATCCAAAGTACTCGCAAGACTTACATCAGATCTAAACTAAGTATGCATCTGTATCAAAGGAATGGGTTGTATCTGTGGACTAAACTGCAGAATGCTAGAAAAGAAGGGGAAAGCCTAGCCTATCGAAGACTAGCATCTTCAAGCATCTTCAAGCATCTTCCAGCATATAGAAGAGTACAGATCGACATAATGTAAAGTAGTAATAGTTTTATCAACCTCGGCCAGAGATCCTTTCTCGACTCCCTGCGAGAAAGCAATCCCAGAGCCATACTATCCATTTCTCATTCACAATTCATTTCTCATCACAAGTATCCAGTTCTAGTTGTATCAATCAGGATACAACTCCAAGTGTCCGTTACCGTAGGACAGGCTATCGATAGATGTTTTCTTCCCTGCAGGGGTGCACCAACTTACCCATCATGCTCGATTAACTCTGGCCGGACACACTTTCCTGGGTCATGCCCGACCTCGGCCAAATAATACGCCGCAACCTGACCTAGGCTTAATAGAGAGGTCAGCACGCTGGACTAAGCCTATGCCCCAGGGGTCATGGGCCATCTCCCAGGGAACTCCTGCATGTTGCGTACGCGGCTGGTGAGCAAACCTAGCTACCTCCTTCAACAAGGCAGGAGCTTACGCAGTCCAACCCGGCGTGCACCGCTCAATTGCTGACGTCTATTAAGCTTCAGCTGATGCATATGACGCAGAACACCCATACAATGCCCACGTGATGGTTAGTGCTATCAGGCCAGAGGCCTCTCGGATCAAATATCCAAACCGTTAGTGTGTTGGCAGTGCGGTCACGAGCAGAGACTCACGAAAGATGTGACCCCGTCGCCCCGTCTCGAGTACTTGCGACAAGGGCTAAGAATGCCCGGCCACGCCTTGTAAGTATCTCGCGGGCACCTTCCAGGTCAACCCGACTCCACATCACTCGCTATTAAGCTCACGCGGGTACCCCTGAGGGCCGACCCGTCTTTAGTAACATGGTTCAGTGTAAAGTCATAGTAACCATAGTAACTGTGTGTCAAACACCAAGGGGGAAACCCGAGGAATCACCCCCGGTGAATTCCACTCGATGTTATCACCAAGGTGAACGTAAGAGGATCCATCCTCGAGGTTCACACTTGAGGGGTTGGACGACAGAGCCGTAACGGAAGTGGTTAAGGAGGAAATCACCCTCGATGACCTCGACCGTATAGCTACACTACAGAGATCTCATCAGGAGTGATGTAAGAGGTTCCACCCTCGACACTCGATGGTAACTCTGCAGAGTCATACAACTAGGGGGGTGATGTGAGGTGTCGGGGCCTGGACGTCGATCACCTTGATTGAGTCATCGAACATAAAGCGGGGCAACTGGGACAAGGTGGGGGTCACTGATGGAGCACTAACCAACCTATACTAAGTAGTTTAGGATAAGCAGGTAACAACAATAGGCTATGCATCAGAGTAGGATCATACAGAAAGTAGTAGCAGTTCTAATGCAAGCATGAGAGGGAAAGAAATGAGCGATATCGGAATGCTCAAGGGGGGTTTGCTTGCCTGGAAGCTCTGTTGAAAAGGAAGAAGTGTCGTCGTCGATGTAGTCGATCTCAGGGGCATCAGCAGCGGCATCGGGGTCTAGCGAAGAGAAGAGGGGGAAGAAACAATAAATACAGAGCAAATAGATGCATCACTAAGCATTACATGACGATAGGCAGAGCTAGGGTTGTCCTAACGTAGTACTACACGTTGCAGATGGAGGGGATAAACATCCGAGGATGAATTCTCGGCGTTAGACGAATTCCGCACAGATGAAAGAGAGGGGACGGTTCCATGTTTAGCATGATAGGGGCATGTGACAGGTGAAAGGACCACGCATTCAGATTTGTTGGATTTTTCTGAGCAACTCTCATATAGAAAACATTTTCATTGGAGTTACGGTTTAATTTCTACGAATTTTCAAAGTTTTAATCATTTTCTGGAATTAAATTAAATTAACAGAAAAGGAATTATGACGCCATCAGAGTATCAGCATGACATCAGCAGGTCAATAGACCCGCTGACTGGTCAAACTGACCAGTGGGTCCTACATGTCATAGACAGAGGGCTAACAATGGGTTATTTTAATTAAACATTGTTAATTAGCAGCTAGGCCCCACGTGTCAGTGACTATTTAGCTAAATTAATTAGTTTTAATTATGAAAACAATTTAATTAGAGGATTAAGCGGTGGGGCCTGCACGTTAGTGGCTGGGGCCTGCCCAGTCAGCACAGTTGACCGGGTCAACTGGTCAACAAGGGACCACGGGCCCCACTGGCAGTGACCCAGGGGGTGGCCCCAGCTGTGCCACGTCGGCGGCCGGCGCCAGAGTGGCTCCGACGAGCCGAAACCACAGCGGAGCGGCCAGGAGAGCGTCGGGATTCACCTACGGGCGTCTGTTTTTTGCGCGACTTGGCGCGCTCGAACGGGAACATGACGCCGCGTCCAAGCGGAGTGGTTACGAGGCCGGAGGTGGACGGAGGTGGCAGCGGCGAGCTCGGGAACCTCACCGGAGTTCGGCCACGATCGAGAATGGTGCTACAGGGCACGACAAGCGACGCGGAGAGCGCGGATGGGCTCCTACTGTTGGGGAACGTAGTAATTTCAAAAAAAATTCCTACGCACACGCAAGATCATGGTGATGCATAGCAACGAGAGGGGAGAGTGTTGTCCACGTACCCTCGTAGACCAAAAGCGGAAGCGTTAACATAACGAGGTTGATGTAGTCATACGTCTTCACGATCCGACCGATCAAGTACCGAACGTACGGCACCTCCGAGTTCAGCACACGTTCAGCCCGATGACGTCCCTCGAACTCCGATCTAGCCGAGTGTTGAGGGAGAGCTTCGTCAGCACGACGGCGTGGTGACAATGTTGATGTTCTACCGACGCAGGCCTTCGCCTAAGCACCGCTACAGTATTATCGAGGTGGACTATGGTGGAGGGGGGCACCGCACACGGCTAAGAGATCAATGATCTAATGTTGTGTTTCTAGGGTGCCCCCTGCCCCTGTATATAAAGGAGCAAGGGGGGTGCGGCCGGCCAGGGCATAGGCGCGCCAGGAGGAGTCCTACTCCCACCGGGAGTAGGACTCCCCCCCTTTCCTAGTTGGAATAGGACTTGGGAGGGGGGGAAGAAGGAAAGAGGGGGGCCGGCCCCCTTGCCCTAAACCAATTCGGTTTGGGCCTTGGGGAGGAGGGGGCGCCCCACACTTCCTTAGCTTCCCTCCTTTTCCACTAAGGCCCATGTAGGCCCATTAAGCCCCCGAGGGGTTCCGGTAACCTCCCGGTAATCCGGTAAAATCCTGATTTCACCCGGAACACTTCCGATATCCAAACATAGGCTTCCAATATATCAATCTTCATGTCTCGATCATTTCGAGACTCCTCGTTATGTCGTGATCACATCCGGGACTCCGAACAACCTTCGGTACATCAAAACATAAAACTCATAATATAACTGTCATCGTAGCGTTAAGCGTGCGGACCCTACGGGTTCGATAATAGACATGACCGAGACACGTCTCCGGTCAATAACCAATAGCGGAACCTGGATGCTCATATTGGCTCCCACATATTCTATGAAGATCTTTACCGGTCAGACCACATAACAACATACATTGTTCCCTTTGTCATCAGTATATTACTTGCCTGAGATTCGATCGTCGGTATCTCAATACCTAGTTCAATCTCGTTACTTGCAAATCTCTTTACTCATTCTGTAATACATCATCCCGCAACTAACTCAGTAGTTACAATGCTTGCAAGGCTTAAGTGATGTGCATTACCGAGAGGGCCCAGAGATACCTCTCCGACAATCGAGTGACAAATCCTAATCTCGAAATACGCCAACCCAACAAGTACCTTCGAAGACACCTATAGAGCACCTTTATAATCACCCAGTTACGTTGTGACATTTGGTAGCACACAAAGTGTTCCTCCGGTAAACGGGAGTTGCATAATCTCATAGTCATAGGAACATGTATAAGTCATGAAGAAAGCAATAGCAACAAACTAAACGATCAAGTGCTAGGCTAACGTAATGGGTCAAGTCAATCACATCATTCTCCTAATGATGTGATCCTGTTAATCAAATGACAACTCATGTCTATGGTTAGGAAACATAACCATCTTTGATCAATGAGCTAGTCAAGTAGAGGCATACTAGTGACACTCTGTTTGTCTATGTACTCACACATGTATTATGTTTTTGGTTAATACAATTCTAGCATGAATAATAAACATTTATCATGATATAAGGAAATAAATAATAACTTTATTATTGCCTCTAGGGCATATTTCCTTCAGTCTCCCACTTGCACTAGAGTCAATAATCTAGATTACATAGTAATGATTCTAACACCCATGGAGCCTTGGTGCTGATCATGTTTTGCTCGTGGAAGAGGCTTAGTTAGTGGGTCTGCAACATTCAGATCCGTATGTATCTTGCAAATTTCTATGTCTCCCACCTGGACTAGATTCCGAATGGAATTGAAGCGTCTCTTGATGTGCTTGGTTCTCTTGTGAAATCTGGATTCCTTCGCCAAGGCAATTGCACCAGTATTGTCACAAAAGATTTTCATTGGACCTGATGCACTAGGTATAACACCTAGATCGGTCATGAACTCCTTCATCCAGACTCCTTCATTTGCTGCTTCCGAAGCAGCTATGTACTCCGCTTCACATGTAGATCCCGCCACGACGCTTTGTTTAGAACTGCACCAACTGACAGCTCCACCGTTTAATGTAAACACGTATCCGGTTTGCGATTTAGAATCGTCCGGATCAGTGTCAAAGCTTGCATCAACGTAACCGTTTATGATGAGCTCTTTGTCACCTCCATAAATGAGAAACATATCCTTAGTCCTTTTCAGGTATTTCAGGATGTTCTTGACCGCTGTCCAGTGATCCAATCCTGGATTACTTTGGTACCTCCCTGCTAGACTTATATCAAGGCACACATCAGGTCTGGTACACAACATTGCGTACATGATAGATCCTATGGCTGAAGCATAGGGAACATCTTTCATTTTCTCTCTATCTTCTGCAGTGGTCGGGCATTGAGTCTTACTCAACTTCACACCTTGTAACACAGGCAAGAACCCTTTATTTGCTTGATCCATTTTGAACTTCTTCAAAACTTTGTCAAGGTATGTGCTTTGTGAAAGTCCAATTAAGCGTCTTGATCTATCTCTATAGATCTTGATGCCCAATATATAAGCAGCTTCACCGAGGTATTTCATTGAAAAACTCTTATTCAAGTATCCCTTTATGCTATCCAGAAATTCTAAATCATTTCCAATCAACAATATGTCATCCACATATAATATTAGAAATGCTACAGAGCTCCCACTCACTTTCTTGTAAATACAGGCTTCTCCAAAAGTCTGTATAAAACCAAATGCTTTGATCACACTATCAAAGCATGTATTCCAACTCCGAGAGGCTTGCACCAGTCCATCAATGGATCACTGGAGCTTACACACTTTGTTAGGTCCCTTTGGATCGACAAAACCTTCCGGTTGCATCATATACAACTCTTCTTCTAGAAATCCATTCAAGAATGCAGTTTTGACATCCATCTGCCATATTTCATAATCATAAAACATGGCAATTGCTAACATGATTCAGACAGACTTAAGCATCGCTACGGGTGAGAAGGTCTCATCGTAGTCAATCCCTTGAACTTGTCGAAAACCTTTCGCAACAAGTCGAGCTTTATAGACAGTAACATTACCGTCAGCGTCAGTCTTCTTCTTGAAGATCCATTTATTCTCAATTGCTTGCCGATCAACGGGCAAGTCAACCAAAGTCCACACTTTGTTCTCATACATGGATCCCATCTCAGATTCATGGCCTCAAGCCATTTTGCGGAATCTGGGCTCACCATCGCTTCTTCATAGTTCGTAGGTTCATCATGATGTAGTAGCATGACTTCCAGAATAGGATTACTGTACCACTCTGGTGCGGATCTTACTCTGGTTGACCTACGAGGTTCAGTAACAACTTGATCTAAAGTTTCATGATCATCATAATTAACTTCCTCACTAATTGATGTAGGTGTCGCAGAAACCGTTTTCTGTGATGAACTACTTCCCAATAAGGGAGCAGGTACAGTTACCTCATCAAGTTCTACTTTCCTCCCACTCACTTCTTTCGAGAGAAACTCCTTCTCTAGAAAAACTCTGAATTTGGCAACAAAAGTCTTGCCTTCGGATCTGTGATAGAAGGTGTACCCAACAGTCTCCTTTGGGTATCCTATGAAGACACATTTCTCCGATTTGGGTTTGAGCTTATCAGGTTGAAGTTTTTTCACATAAGCATCGCAGCCCCAAACTTTCAGAAATGACAACTTTGGTTTCTTACCAAACCACAGTTCATAAGGCATCTCAACGGATGTCGATGGTGCCCCATTTAACGTGAATGCGGCCGTCTCTAAAGCATAATCCAAAACGATAGCGGTAAATCTGTAAGAGACATCATAGATCGCACCATATCTAGTAAAGTACGATTACAACATTCGGATACACCATTATGCTGTGGTGTTCTTGGTGGCGTGAGTTGCGAAACTATTCCGCATTGTTTTAAATGTAGACCAAACTCATAACTCAAATATTCTCCTCCACGATGAGATCATAGAAATTTTATTTTCTTGTTACGATGATTTTCAACTTCACTCTGAAATTCTTTGAACTTTTCAAATGTTTCAGACTTATGCTTCATTAAGTAGATATACCCATATCTGCTTAAATCATCTGTGAAGGTGAGAAAATAATGATATCCACCACGAGCCTCAACATTCATTGGACCACATACATCTGTATGTATGATTTCCAACAAATTTATTGCTCTCTCCATAGTTCTGGAGAATGGCGTTTTAGTCATCTTGCCCATGAGGCACGGTTCACATGTACCAAGTGATTCATAATCAAGTGGTTCCAAAAGTCCATCAGTATGGAGTTTCTTCATGCGCTTTACACCAATATGACCTAAACGGCAGTGCCACAAATAAGTTGCACTATCATTATCAACTCTGCATCTTTTGGCTTCAACATTATGAATATGTGTGTCACTACTATCGAGATTCAATAAGAATAGACCACTCTTCATGGGTGCATGACCATAAAAGATATTACTCATATAAATAGAACAACCATTATTCTCTGATTTAAATGAATAACCGTCTCGCATCAAATAAGATCCAGATATAATGTTCATGCTCAATGCTGGCACCAAATAACAATTATTTAGGTCTAATACTAATCCGAAGGTAGATGTAGAGGTAGCATGCCGACCGCGATCACATCGACTTTGGAACCATTTCCCACGCGCATCGTCACCTCGTCCTTAGCCAATCTTCGCTTAATCCGTAGCCCATGTTTCGAGTTGCAAATATTAGCAACAGAACCAGTATCAAATACCCAGGTGCTACTACGAGCATTAGTAAGGTACACATCTATAACATGTATATCACATATACCTTTGTTCACCTTGCCGTCCTTCTTATCCGCCAAATACTTGGGGCAGTTCCGCTTCTAGTGACCAGTCTGCTTGCAGCAGAAGCACTCAGTTTCACGCTTAGGTCCAGACTTGGGTTTCTTCTCTTGAGCAGCAACTTGCTTGCTGTTCTTCTTGAAGTTCCCCTTCTTCTTCCCTTTGCCCTTTTTCTTGAAACTAGTGGTCTTGTTGACCATCAACACTTGATGCTCCTTCTTGATTTCTACCTCCGCTGCCTTTAGCATTGCGAAGAGCTTGGGAATTGTTTTATTCATCCCTTGCATATTATAGTTCATCACGAAGCTCTTGTAGCTTGGCGGCAGTGATTGAAGAACTCTGTCAATGACACTATCAACCGGAAGATTAACTCCCAGCTGAGTCAAGTGATTATGGTACCCAGACATTCTGAGTATATGTTCACTGACAGAACTATTCTCCTCCATCTTGCAGCTATAGAACTTATTGGAGACTTCATATCTCTCAATCCGGGAATTTGCTTGAAATATTAACTTCAACTCCTGGAACATCTCATATGCTCCATGACATTCAAAACACCGTTGAAGTCTCGGTTCTAAGCCGTAAAGCATGGCACACTGAACTATCGAGTAGTCATCAGCTTTGCTCTGCCAGACGTTCTTAGCGTCATTAGTTGCATCAGCAGCAGGCCTGGCACTCAGCGGTGCTTCCAGGACGTAATTCTTCTGTGCAGCAATGAGGATAATCCTCAAGTTACGGACCCAGTCCGTGTAATTGCTACCATCATCTTTCAACTTTGCTTTCTCAAGGAACGCATTAAAATTCAACGGAACAATAGCACGAGCCATCTATCTACAATCAACATAGACAAGCAAGATACTATCAGGTACTAAGTTCATGATAAATTTAAGTTCAATTAATCATATTACTTAAGAACTCCCACTTAGATAGGCATCCCTCTAACCCTCTAAGTGATCACGTGATCCAAATCAACTAAACCATGTACTATCATCACGTGAGATGGAGTAGTTTCAATGGTGAACATCACTATGTTGATCATATCTACTATATGATTCATGCTCGACCTTTCGGTCTCTGCGTTTCGAGGCCATATCTGTTATATGCTAGGCTCGTCAAGTTTAACCTGAGTATTCCGCGTGTGCAAATGTTTTGCACCTGTTGTATTTGAACGTAGAGCCTATCACACCCGATCATCACGTGGTGTCTCAGCATGAAGAACTTTCGCAATGGTGCATACTCAGGGAGAACACTTATACTTTGATAATTTTAGTGAGGGATCATCTTATAATGCTACCGTCAATCAAAGCAATATAAGATGCATAAAAGATAAACATCACATGCAATCAATATAAGTGATATGATATGGCCATCATCATCTTGTGCATGTGATCTCCCTCTCCGAAGCACTGTCATGATCACCATCGTCACCGGCGCAACACCTTGATCTCCATCGTAGCATCGTTGTCGTCTCTCCAATCTTATGCTTCCACGACTATTGCTACCGCTTAGTGGTAAAGTAAAGCATTACAGGGCGATTGCATTGCATACAATAAAGCGACAACCATATGGCTCCTGCCAGTTGCCGATAACTTCGGTTACAAAACATGATCATCTCATACAATAAAATTTGGCATCATGTCTTGACCATATCACATCACAACATGCCCTGCAAAAACAAGTTAGACGTCCTCTACTTTGTTGTTACAAGTTTTACGTGGCTGCTACGGGCTTAGCAAGAACCGTTCTTACCTACGCATCAAAACCACAACGATAGTTTGTCAAGTTGGTGTTGTTTTAACCTTCGCAAGGACCGGGCATAGCCACACTCGGTTCAACTAAAGTTGGAGAAACTGACACCCGCCAGCCACCTGTGTGCAAAGCACGTCGGTAGAACCAGTCTAGCGTAAGCGTACGTGTAATGTCGGTCCGGGCCGCTTCATCCAACAATACCGCCGAACCAAAGTATGACATGCTGGTAAGCAGTATGACTTATATCGCCCACAACTCACTTGTGTTCTACTCGTGCATATAACATCAAAGCATAAAACCTGGCTCGGATGCCACTGTTGGGGAATGTAGTAATTTCAAAAAAAAATCCTACGCACACGCAAGATCATGGTGATGCATAGCAACGAGAGGGGAGAGTGTTGTCCATGTACCCTCGTAGACCGAAAGCGGAAGCGTTAGCACAACGCGGTTGATGTAGTCGTATGTCTTCACGATCCGATCGATCAAGTACCGAACGTACGGCACCTCCGAGTTCAGCACACGTTCAGCCTGATGACGTCCCTCGAACTCTGATCCAGCTGAGTGTTGAGGGAGAGTTTCGTCAGCACGACGGCGTGGTGACGATGTTGATGTTCTACCGACGCAGGGCTTCGCCTAAGCACCGCTACAGTATTATCGAGGTGGACTATGGTGGAGGGGGGCACCGCACACGGCTAAGAGATCAATGATCTAATATTGTGTTTCTAGGGTGCCCCCTGCCCCTATATATAAAGGAGGAAGGGGGTGCGACCGGCCAGGACATAGGCGTGCCAGGAGGAGTCCTACTCCCACTGGGAGTAGGACTCCCCCCTTTCCTAGTTGGAATAGGACTTGGGAGGGGGGAAGAAGGAAAGAGGGGGGCCGCCCCCCCTTGCCCTAAACCAATTTGGTTTGGGCCTTGGGGGGGCGCCCCACACTTCCTTAGCTTCCCTCCTTTTCCACTAAGGCCCATGTAGGCCCATTAAGCCCCCGGGGGGTTCCGGTAACCTCCCAGTAATCCGATAAAATCCTGATTTCACCCGGAACACTTTCGATATCCAAATATAGGCTTCCAATATATCAATCTTCATGTATCGATCATTTCGAGACTCCTCGTTATGTTCGTGATCACATTCGGGACTCCGAACAACCTTCGGTACATCAAAACATAAAACTCATAATATAACTGTCATCGTAGCGTTAAGCGTGCGGACCCTACGGGTTCGAGAACTATGTAGACATGGCCGAGACACGTCTCCGGTCAATAACCAATAGTGGAACCTGGATGCTCATATTGGCTCCCACATATTCTACGAAGATCTTTATCGGTCAGACCGCATAACAACATATGTTGTTCCCTTTGTCATCGGTATGTTACTTGCCCGAGATTCGATCGTCGGTATGTCAATACCTAGTTCAATCTCGTTACTTGCAAGTCTCTTTACTCGTTTCGTAATACATCATCCCGCAACTAACTCATTAGTTACAATGCTTGCAAGGCTTAAGTGATGTGCATTACCGAGAGGGCCCAGAGATACCTCTCCGACAATCGGAGTGACAAATCCTAATCTCGAAATACGCCAACCCAACAAGTACCTTCGGAGACACCTGTAGAGCACCTTTATAATCACCCAGTTACGTTGTGACGTTTGGTAGCACACAAAGTGTTCCTCCGGTAAAAGGGAGTTGCATAATCTCATAGTCATAGGAACATGTATAAGTCATGAAGAAAGCAATAACAACAAACTAAACGATCAAGTGCTAGGCTAACGTAATGGGTCAAGTCAATCACATCATTCTCCTAATGATGTGATTCTGTAAATCAAATGACAACTCATGTCTATGGTTAGGAAACATAACCATCTTTGATCAACGAGCTAGTCAAGTAGAGGCATACTAGTGACACTCTGTTTGTCTATGTATTCACACATGTATTATGTTTCTGGTTAATACAATTCTAGCATGAATAATAAACATTTATCATGATATAAGGAAATAAATAATAACTTTATTATTGCCTCTAGGGCATATTTCCTTCACCTACGAGCCCTAGGAGCTCGACTACGAGCTCAGACGCGAGCTCGGGCCAGGGTGGCCACGACGGTGAGGTGATCGGCGGCGATGAGCTCATGGCAACGGCGGCGAGCTAGCTAGGGAGGAACACGTGACGCAATGAGACGAATGGAGGAAGGGAGGACATCACCGAGCGGCTACGAAAAGCCCGCGACAACTTAGGAGCACAGAGGTGGCCGGAGACAATGACGGTTACCGGTGATAGAGAAGGTGGGGATGAGCTCGATCCCGACTGTGTGGTCGTCTCCAAGCTCGATGGCGAGGCCTAGTCGAGGTAGAGGTCGATGACGCGTCTCGTGGACGTGCTGGCGAGGCGCAGGGTGGCCGGTGGCAGCGTGGTCGACGGAGAACGGCGGCGATGGTGCTCGACTGAGGGGGAGAGGAGCGAGCGTGCGAGAGAGAGGGAGGATAGCGGGGTGGACGTGGGAGGCGAGACAGGGGAGTGGAAGAGGGGATTGAGGAGGCGGGGAGGCCCGGGGGGCCTTATCGGCCGTCGTCGCCGGCGAGGTGGTTCGGCGGGAGCCAGCCCCTGTAGCGGCGCGCGACCGAGGAACAGGAAGGGGGGCACAGTGCGGGGAGCTGGGCCGGTTGGGCCTGCCAGGCTTGTTGAGGCCCAGGGGCTGGGGGGGGGGGTTTCTCTCTCCCTCCCCTGCTTTTCCTTTTCTTTTATTTTTTATTTTTTATTTTCAGCAGCTTTTGCATTTTCCTTTTAGCCAAAAATGACTTTGCAAAATTATGCCACTGGCAAAAACAAATTCCTAGAATTAAAGTGCATTGCCATTAAAAGGTTGGGAGGCTTTTGGATTAGTTGCCAATTTTATAAATTAAAAAGGGCATTTAATTTATTTCTTAGATCATTGTTTTAAGTAGTTTAGGCCACTTAAACCCTTTGCAAAAATGTTGGTTCACCACCAATATTAGTTGTGGAATATTTGGCACCTGATGAACATTTTAGTTTTCATGTTTGAGCATTTTGAATTTCACTCATAATCTGAAAATGAATTCAACTGGAATTTGAAAGACACAGGAGACAATGATGATCAAACACTTGTTTAGCAAAAATATTAACTTAACCCCAGGGGTTACTGTAGCATCATTACACCGGGGTGTTACAGAACATGTGCCAATTCAAGCCACTCGAACATTCAGAGAAGGATAACATATCATCATACTACATCACAATCATTTTAATGCAATGTTGATATCCAAGATAAATCATTATCCACTCCTAGCTACTTATGCATGGAATGAAAAACTATAATTTCTAATTGTCATTGCAAAGATGTTTAATCATAATGGACTGAAGCATGGATAATAGGTTAAACATATTTATAAAAAAGAAAACAAGTCGAGTTCATACCAGTTTCTCTCTGCCACGGCCAGTTCGTCGAATATCGTCATTATTGCTTTTCACTTGCACGACTGAACGATGTGAAAATAAGAAAAGTGCAAGAGTGTCGTGGACTAAGCTGGAATCTGCAAACATTTTATTCAACAGGAGAATACAAGGTAATATGGTCTTCTCCTCAGTACGACTCGAATAAAAAGAAAATAAATTCAGAGAAACACACTGAAATATTTTTGGTGTTTTTGGTTTTCTTGAATAAGCAAATAAAATGGAAAAGCAAAAAACGAGAAAAACTATTTACACGGAAAAACTCCGAACAAGCAAAAGAAGAACAAGGAAATATTTTTGGGTTTTTCTTTTTAGTATTACAACTAAGCATGCATAGAAAGTAAACTAACTACAACTAATTTTTTGTTTTTCTAAGGTTTTTCAAACACACAAGAATAGAGCGAGAAGATAAAGAATCGGGCCCTCCCGTGGCAGCGGGGTCCAATTGTAAACTAAGGGATATTAAGGCCTCCTTTTAATAGAGAACCAGAACAAAGCATTAACACATGGTGAATACATGAACTCCTCAAACTACGGTCATCACCGGGAGTGGTCCCGACTATTGTCACTCTGGGGTTGCCGGATCATAACACGAAGTAGGTGACTATAACTTGCAAGATCGGATCTAGAACGTGGATATAATGGTGATAACGTAAACGGTTCAGATCTGAAATCATGGCACCCGAGCCCAAAGTGACAAGCATTAAGCATAGCAAAGTCATAGCAACATCAATCTCGGAACATAGTGGATACTTGATACGTCCATTTTGCATCATGCTTTCATATCAATATTTATTGCATTATGGGCTGCTATTACATATTATGTCACAATACTTATGCCTATTCTCTCTTATTTTACAAGGTTTACATGAAGAGGGGAATGCCGGCAGCTGGAATTCTGGGCTGGAAAAGGAGCAAATATTAGAGACCTATTCTGCACATCTCCAAAAGTCCTGAAACTTCACAGGAGCATGTTTCAAAAAATATAAAAAATATTGGGTGAAAGAAGTACCAGAGGGGGGCCACCCACCGTCCATGAGGGTGGGGGCGCACCCTACCCCCCTGGGCGTGCCCCCTGCCTCGTGGGCCCCCTGGCAGCCCTCTGATGCCCATCTTTGGCTATATGGAGTCTTTCGTCGAGGAAAAAATCATAAGCTAACTCACGGGATGAAACTCCACCTCCACGAGGCAGAACCTTGGCGGAACCAATCTAAGGCTCCGGCGGAGCTGTTCTGCCAGGGAAACTTCCCTCCGAGAGGGGGAAATCATCACCACCGTCATCATCATCGATCCTCTCATCAGGAGGGGGTCAATCTCCATCAACATCTTCACCAGCACCACCTCATCTCAAACCCTAGTTCATCTCTTGTATCCAATCTTTGTCCCAAAGCCTCAGATTGGTACCGGTGGGTTGCTAGTAGTGTTGATTACTCCTTGTAGTTGATGCTAGTTGGTTTATTCGATGGAAGATCATATGTTCAGATCCTTTATGCATATTAATACCCCTCTGATTATGAACATGAATATGATTTGTGAGTAGTTACGTTTGTTCCTGAGGACATGGGAGAAGTCTTGCTATAAGTAGTCATGTGAATTTGGTATTCGTTCGATATTTTGATGAGATGTATGTTGTCTTTCCTCTAGTGGTGTCATGTGAACGTCGACTACATGACACTTCACCATTATTTGGGCCTAGAGGAAGGCATTGGGAAGTAATAAGTAGATTATGGGTTGCTAGAGTGACAGAAGCTTAAATCCTAGTTTATGAGTTGCTTCGTAAGGGGCTGATTTGGATCCATATGTTTCATGCTATGGTTAGGTTTACCTTAATACTTCTTTTGTAGTTGCAGATGCTTGCAATAGGGGTTAATCATAAGTGTGATGCTTGTCCAAGGAAGGGCAGTACCCAAGCACCGGTCCACCCACATATCAAATTATCAAAGTACTGAACGCGAATCATATGAACATGATGAAAACTAGCTTGATGATAATTCCCATGTGTCCTCGGGACTGTTTTCCTTTATATAAGAGTTTGTCTAGGCTTGTCCTTTGCTACAAAAAGGTTTGGGCCATCTTGATGCACCTTATTTACTTTCATTACTTGTTACCCGTTACAAATTACCTTAACACAAAACTATCTGTTACCGATAATTTCAGTGCTTGCAGAGAATACCTTACTGAAAACTGCTTATCATTTCCTTCTGCTCCTCGTTGGGTTCGTCACTCTTAATTATCGAAAGGACTACGATAGATCCCCTATACTTGTGGGTCATCAAGACTCTTTTCTGGCGCCGTTGCCGGGGAGTGAAGCGCCTTTGGTAGGTGGAATTTGGTAAGGAAAAATTTATATAGTGTGCTGAAATTTACTGTCACTTGTTACTATGGAACATAATCCTTTGAGGGGCTTGTTCGGGGTATCTTCACCCCGAAAAGTAGAGCCAAGATTTGCTCCTCAATCTACAGAACCTACTAAAAATGTTTACTTTGAAATTCCTTCGGGTACGATAGAGAAACTGCTAGCTAATCCTTTTATAGGAGATGGAACATTGCATCTCGATTTGCACCTAATCTATGTGGATGAAGTTTGTGGATTATTTAAGCTTGTAGGTATGCCCGAGGATGTTATCAAGAATAAGTTCTTCCCTTTATGTTTGAAGGGAAAGGCATTGACATGGTTTAGGCTATGTGATGATATGGGATCAAGGAACTACAACCAATTGAAATTGGAATTTCATCAAAAGTTTTATCCTATGCATCTTGTTCATCGTGATCGTAATTATATATATAATTTTTGGCCTCGCGAAGGAGAAAGCATCTCTCAAGCTTGGTGGTGGCTTAAGTCAATGTTATATTCATGCCCCAATCATGAGCTCTCAAGAGAAATTATTATTCAAAATTTTTATGCTCGGCTTTCTCTCGATAATTGCTCCATGCTCGATACTTCTTGTACTGGTTCTTTTATGATGAAGACTATTGAATTCAAATGGTATTAATTGGAAAGAATTAAACGCAACTCTGAAGATTGGGACCTCGACGAAGGTAAGGAGTCAGGTATAACACCTAAATTTGATTGTGTTAAATCTTTTATGGATACCGATGTTTTCCATGAATTTAGCACTAAATATGGACTTGACTCTGAGATAGTAGCTTCTTTCTATGAATCCTTTGCTACTCATGTTGATCTCCCTAAGGAGAAGTGGTTTAAATATAATCCTATCATTGAGGTAAAAGTAGTTGAACCTATTAAAGTTGAAGAAAATACTATCACTTATAATGATCCTGTTGTTCCCACTGCTTATATTGAGAAACCACCTTTCCCTGTTAGAATAAAGGATCATGCTAAAGCTTCAACTGTGGTTCGTAAGAGTAATACTAGAACACCTACTCCCCCTGAGCAAATTAAAGTTGAACCTAGTGTTGCTATGGTCAAAGATCTCTTGGCCGATAATATTGATGGGCGTGTTATTTACTTGTGTGATGAAGCTGCTAGAATTGCTAGACCCGATACTAAAAATAAACATAGCCTGTTGTATGCATGCCTGTTATTTCTGTTAAAATAGGAGATCATTGTTATCATGGCTTATGTGATATGGGTGCTAGTGCAAGTGCAATACCTCATTCCTTATATAAATAAATTATGCATGATATTGCACCTGCTGAGTTAGAAGAAATTGATGTTACAATTAAGCTTGCCAATAGAGATACTATTTCACCGGTTGGGATTGTTAGAGATGTTGAAGTCTTGTGTGGGAAAATAAATATCCTGCTGATTTTCTTGTTCTTGGTTCCCCACAAGATAATTTTGGTCCCATTATATTTGGTAGACCCTTCTTGAATACTGTTAATGCTAAGATAGACTGCAATAAGGATATTGTTTCTGTTGGTTTAGGGGATATGTCTCATGAATTTAATTTTACAAAATTTCATAGACAACCCCATGATAAAGAATTGCCTAGTAAAGATGAAATTATTGGTCTTGCTTCTATTGTTGTGCCTCCTAATGATCCTTTAGAACAATATTTTCTAGACCATGGAAATGATATGTTTATGAATGAAAGAAGGGAAATAGATGAAGTATTATTTAAACAGGGGCCTATTTTAATTTGAAACACAACTTGCCTGTTGAAATCCTAGGGATCCTCCTCCACCTAAGGGTGATCCCGTGTTTGAGCTTAAACCTTTACCTGATACTCTTAAATATACTTATCTCGATGAGAAAGAGATATATCCTGTTATTATTAGTGCTAACCTTTCAAAGCATGAAGAAAAGAAATTATTGAAAACTCTGAAGAAGCAACATGCTGCTATTGGATATACTCTTGATGATCTTAAGGGCATTAGTCCCACTCTCTGCCAGCACAAAATAAAATTGGAGAAAGACGCGAAACCAGTTGTTGATCACCAACGATGGTTAAATCCTAAGATGAAAGAAGTGGTAAGAAAAGAAATACTAAAGCTTCTGGAGGCAGGTATAATTTGCCCCGTTGTTGATAGTCAGTGGGTAAGTCCTGTCCATTGTGTCCCTAAGAAGGGAGGTATTACTGTTGTTCCTAATGATAAAGATGAATTGATCCCACAAAGAATTGTTACAGGTTATAGAATGGTAATTGATTTCCGCAAATTAAATAAAGCTACTAAAAAGGATCACTACCCATTACCTTTTATTGATCAAATGCTAGAAAGATTATCCAAACATACACATTTTTGCTTTCTAGATGGTTATTCTGGTTTCTCTCAAATACTTGTGTCAAAAGAGGATCAAGAAAAGACAACTTTTACTTGCCCTTTCGGTACCTTTGCTTATAGACGTATGCCTTTTGGTTTATGCAATGCACATGCTACCTTTCAAAGATGTATGACTGCTATATTCTCTGACTTTTGTGGAAAGATTGTTGAGGTATTCATGGATGATTTTTCTGTATATGGAACTTCTTTTGATGATTGCTTAAGCAACTGATACATCCATTTTGCATCATGCTTTTATATCGATATTTATTGCATTATGGGTTGTTATTTCAAATTATGTCACAATACGTATGGCTATTCTCTCTTATTTTACAAGGTTTACATAAGGAGGGAGAATGCCGGCAGCTAGAATTCTGGGCTGGAAAAGGAGCAAATATTAGAGACCTATTCTGCACAATTCCAAAAGTCCTGAAACTCCACGGAATACCTTATAATAAATAATGAAAAATCCTCGCCAAAGATGAAGACCAGGGGGCCCACACCCTTTCCACGAGGGTGGGGGGCGCCCCCCCTAGGGCGCGCGCCCTACCTCGTGGGCCCCCTGGTGGCTCTCCGATGACCATCTTCTCCTATATGAAGTCTTTTGTCGAGAAAAAAATAAGAAGCAACCTTTCGGGACGAAACACCGCCGCCACGAGGTGGAACCTTGGTGGATCCAATCTAGAGCTCTGGTAGAGCTGTTCTGCCGGGGAAACTTCCCTCCCGAAGGGGGAAATCATCGCCATCGTCATCACCAATGCTCCTCTCATCGGGAGAGGGCATTCTCCATCAACATCTTCATCAGCACCATCTCATCTCAAAACCCTAGTTCATGTCTTGTATCCAATTCTTGTCTCCAAGCCCGGGATTTGTGCTAGTAGGTTGCTAGTAGTGTTAATCACTCCTTGTAGTTGATGCTAGTTGATTTAATTGGTGGAAGATCATATGTTCAAATCCTTTATGCATATTATTACCCCTCTGATTATGAACATGAATATTCTTTGTGAGTAGTTACGTTTGTTCCTGAGGACAAGGGAGAAGTCCTGCTATTAGTAGTCATGTGAATTTGGTATTCGTTTGATATTTTGATGAGATGTATGTTGTCTAGCCTCTAGTGGTGTTATGTGAACGTCGACTACATAACACTTCACCATTATTTGGGCCTAGAGGAAGGCATTGGGAAGTAATAAGTAGATGATGGGTTGCTAGAGTGACAGAAGCTTAAACCCTAGTTTATGCGTTGCTTCGTAAGGGGCTGATTTGGATCCATATGTCTCATGCTATTGTTAGGTTTACCTTAATACTTTTGTTGTAGTTGTGGATGCTTGCAATAGAGGTTAATTATAAGTGGGATGCTTGTTCAAGTAAGAATAGCACCCAAGCACCGGTCCACCCACATGTCAAATTATCAAAGTACCGAACGCGAATCATATGAACGTGATGAAAACTAGCTTGACGATATTCCCATGTGTCCTCGGGAGCGTTTTTCCTTATATAAGAGTTTGTCCAGGCTTGTCCTTTGTTACAAAAAGGATTGGACCACCTTGCTGCACTTTATTTACTTTTGTTACTTGTTGCTCGTTACAAATTATCTTATCACAAAACTATCTGTTACCACTTATTTCAGTACTTGCAGAGAATACCTTGCTGAAAACCGCTTATCATTTCCTTCTGCTCCTTGTTGGGTTCGACACTCTTACTTATTGAAAGGACTACGATAGATCCCCTATACTTGTGGGTCATCAAGTTTCTTTTCTGGCGCCATTGCCGGGGAGTGAAGCGCCTTTGGTAGGTGGAATTTGGTAAGGAAAAATTTATATAGTGTGCTGAAATTTACTATCACTTGTTACTATGGAAAGTAATCCTCCGAGGGGCTTGTTCGAGGTATCTTCACCCCGACCAGTAGAGCAAAGAGTTGCTCCTCAACGTACTGAACCTATTGAAAATGAAATTCCTTATGAGTATCCTTCGGGTATGATAGAAAAACTGCTAGCTAATCCTAGTACAGGAGATGGAACAAAGCATCCTGATGAACACCTAATATATCTGGATGAAGTTTGTGGATTATTTAAGCTTGCAGGTATACCCGATGATGTTGCTAAGAAGAAGGTCTTCCCTTTATCTTTGAAGGGAGATGCATTGGTATGGTATAGGCTATGTGATGATACGAGATCATGGAACTATAGAAGATTGAAATTAGAATTTCATCAAAAGTATTACCCTATGCATCTTGTTCATCGTGATCACAATTATATATATATATATAATTTTTGGCCACGCGAAGGAGAAAGCATCGCTCAAGCTTGGGGGAGGCTTAAATCAATGTTATATTCATGCCCCAATCATGAGATTCCAAGAGAAACAATTCTTCAAAAAATTTATGCTCGGCTTTCTGAAAATAATCGCACCATGCTTGATACTTCTTGTGCTGGCTCTTTTATGATGACGACTATTTGATTTAGATGGGATTTATTGGATAGAATTAAACGCAACTCTGAAGATTGGGACCTCAACAATGGTAAGGAGTCAGGTATGACACCTAAGTTTGATTGTGTTAAATCTTTTATGGATACCGATATTTTCCGTAAGTTTAGCACTAAATATGGACTTGATTCTGAGATAATAGCTTCTTTTTGTGAATCTTTTGCTACTTATGTTGATCTCCCTAAGGAGAAGTGGTTTAAATATCATCCTCCCATAGAAGGAAAAGTAGTTGCACCTATTAAATTTGAAGAAAAGACTATCACTTATAATGATCCTATTGTTCCTACTTGTTATGTTGAGAAACCACCTTTCCCTGTTAGGATAAAGGATCATGCTAAAGCTTCAACTGTGGTTCGTAAAAGCAATATTAAAACATATACACCTCCTGACAAAGTTAAAGTGGAACCTAATATTGCTATTGTTAAAGAGCTCTTGTCTAATAATATTGATGGGCATGTTATTTAGTTCAGCGGTGAAACTGCTAGAATTGCTAAACCTTGTGGTAAAGGTAAACATAGACCTGTGGTAGGCGTGCCTGTTATTTCTGTTAAGATAGGAGAAGAATGTTATCATGGCTTATGTGATATGGGTGCTAGTGCTAGTGTTATACCTTATGACTTGTATAAAGAAATCAAGCATGAAATTGTACCTGCTGAGTTAGAAGATATTGATGTCACAATTAAACTTGCTAATAGAGATACTATTTCAGCAGTGGGAATTGTTAGAGATGTTGAAGTCTTGTGCGGGAAAACTGAATATCCTGCTGATTTTCTTGTTCTTAGTTCCCCACAAGATAGCTTTTGTCCCATTATATTTGGTAGACCCTTCTTGAACACTGTTAATGCTAAGATAGACTGCGAAAAGAATGTTGTTACTATTGGCTTGGATGATATGACTCATGAATTTAATTTCTCTAAATTTAGTAAACAACACCGAGAAGAAGAATTGCCTAGTAAGGATGAAATTATTGGTCTTGCTTCTATTGTCGTACCTCCTAGTGATCCTTTAGAACAATATTTGCTAGACCATGAGAATGATATGTTTATGAATGAAAGAAGGGAAATAGATGAAGTATTCTTTGAACAGGAACCTATTCTGAAACACAATTTGCATGTTGAAATCCTAGGGGATCCCCCTCCACCTAAGGGTGATCCCGTGTTTGAGCTTAAATCGTTGCCTGATAATCTTAAATATGCTTATCTTGATGAAAAGAAGATATATCCAGTTATTATTAGTGCTAACCTTTCAGAGCATGAAGAAGAAAGATTATTGAAAACTCTGAAGAAGCACCGTGCTGCTATTGGATATACTCTTGATGATCTTAAGGGCATTAGTCCCACTCTATGTCAACATAAAATAAATTTGCAAGCAGATGCCAAACCAGTTCGTGATCCTCAACGATGTCTGAATCCTAAAATGAAAGAAGTGGTAAGAAAAGAAATACTAAAACTTCTGGAGGCAGGTATAATTTATCCCATTGCTGATAGTCAGTGGGTAAGTCCTGTTCATTGTGTCCCTAAGAAGGGAGGTATTACTGTTGTTCCTAATGATAAAGATGAATTGATTCCATAAAGAATTATTACAGGTTATAGGATGGTAATTGATTTCCGCAAATTAAATAAGATACTAAGAAAGATCATTACCCCTTACCTTTTATCGATCAAATGCTAGAAAGATTATGCAAGCATACACATTACTACTTTCTAGATGGTTATTCTGGTTTCTCTCAAATACCTGTGTCGGCTAAAGATCAATCAAAGACTACTTTTACATGCCCTTTTGGTTCTTTTGCTTATAGACGTATGCCTTTTGGTTTATGTAATGCACCTGCTACCTTTCAAAGATGCATGATGGCTATATTCTCTAACTTTTGAGAAAAGATTTGTGAGGTTTTCATGGACAACTTTTCCGTCTATGGTTCTTCTTTTGATGATTGCTTGAGCAATATTGATCGAGTTTTGCAGAGATGTGAAGAAACTAATCTTGTCTTGAATTGGGAAAAGTGCCACTTTATGGTTAATGAGGGTATTGTCTTGGGGCATAAAGTTTCTGAAAGAGGTATTGAAGTTGATAAAGCCAAGGTTGATGCTATTGAAAAGATGCCATGTCCCAAGGACATCAAAGGTATAAGAAGTTTCCTTGGTCACGCCGGATTTTATAGGAGGTCCATTAAGGACTTCTCAAAAATTTCTCGGCCTCTGACTAATTTATTACAAAAAGATATACCATTTGTCTTTGATGATGATTGTGTAGAAGCATTTGAAATACTTAAGAAAGCATTAGTCTCTGCACCTATTATTCAGCCACCTGATTGGAATTTACCCTTTGAAATTATGTGTGATGCTAGCGATTATGTTGTAGGTGATGTTTTAGGGCAACGAGTTGATAAGAAATTAAATGTTATCCATTATGCTAGTAAGACTCTAGACAATGCTCAAAAAATTATGCTACTACTGAAAAAGAACTTTTAGCAGTTGTATTAGCTTGTGATAAGTTCAGACCTTATATTGTTGATTCTAAAGTAACTATCCACACTGATCATGCTGCTATTAAATATCTTATGGAGAAGAAAGATGATAAACCTAGACTTATTAGATGGGTTCTCTTGCTAAAAGAATTTGATTTGCATATTGTTGATAGAGAAGGAGCTGAGAACCCCGTTGCAGACAACTTATCTAGGTTAGAGAATGTTCTTGATGACCCACTACCTATTGATGATAGCTTTCCTGATGAACAATTAAATGTCATAAGTACTTCTTGAAGTACTCCTTGGTATGCTGATTATGCTAATTACATAGTTGCTAAATTCATACCACCTAGCTTCACATACTAACAAAAGAAAAAGTTCTTGTATGATTTGAGACATTACTTTTGGGATGACCCACATCTTTATAAAGAAGGAGTAGATTGTGTTATTAGACGTTGTGTACCTGAGCATGAACGGGAACAGATCCTACGCAAGTGCCACTCCGAAACTTATGGAGGACACCACGCAGGAGATAGAACTGCACATAAGGTATTGCAATCCGGTTTTTATTGGCCTACTCTCTTCAAGGATGCCCGTAAGTTTCTCCTATCTTGTGATGAATGTCAAAGAATTGGTAATATTAGTAGACGTCAAGAAATGCCTATGAATTATTCACTTGTTATTGAACCGTTTGATATTTGGGGCTTTGATTATATGGGACCTTTTCCTGCCTGTAATGGATATATACATATTTTAGTTGTTGTTGATTACGTTACTAAGTGGGTAGAAGCTATTCCAACTAGTAGTGTTGATCATAAAACTTCTATTAAAATGCTTAAAGAAGTTATTTTTCCGAGGTTTAGAGTCCCTAGATATTTAATGACTGATGGTGGTTCACATTTTAATCATGGTGCTTTCCGTAAAATGCTTGCTAAATATGACATCAATCATAGAATTGCATCTCTGTATCACCCATAGTCTAGTGGTCAAGTAGAATTGAGTAATAGAGAACTCAAATTAATTTTGCAAAAGACTGTCAATAGATCTAGAAAGAATTGGTCCAAGAAACTTGATGATGCATTATGGGCCTATAGAACTGCATATAAAAATCCTATGGGTATGTCTCCGTATAAAATGGTATATGGAAAAGCATGTCACTTACCTCTCGAACTAGAACATAAGGCATATTGGGCTATTAAAGAGCTCAACTATGATTTCAAACTTGCCGGTGAAAAGAGGTTATTTGATATTAGCTCACTTGATGAATGGAGAACCCAAGCTTATGAAAATGCCAAGTTGTTTAAAGAAAAGGTTAAAAGATGGCATGACAAAAGGATACAAAAGCATGAGTTTAATGTAGGTGATTATGTATTGCCATACAACTCTCGTTTACGATTTTTTGCAGGGAAACTTCTCTCTAAATGGGAAGGCCCCTATGTTATCGAGAAGGTCTATCGTTCCGGTGCCATAAAAATCAACAACTTCAAAGGCACAAATCCGAAGGTGGTAAACAGTGAAAGAATCAAACATTATATCTCAGGTAATCCCATAAATGTTGAAACCAATATTATTGAAACCGTAACCCCGGAGCAATACATAAGGGACACTTTCCAGAACGTTTCAGACTCCGAAAAGGAATAGGTATGTGGTACGGTAAGTAAACCGACTCCAAAACAATTTTTAAGGCAATATTTCTCCATTTTGGAATATTTAGAAAAATAGAAAATTAAGTAGCAGTCCGGGAAGGACACGAGGGCCCCACGAGGGTGGAGGCCGCGCCCTACCCCCCTAGGCGCGCCCCTACCTCGTGGGCACCTCGTGTGCTCTCTGGTCTCCGTTTTCTTACAGAACACGTATTTTGGTCAGTAAAAATTCATTATATATTCTCCCGAAGGTTTTGACTCCCGTATCACGCAAAAATCTCCTATCTTTGTTTCGAGCTGTTTTCTGTCAGGGTTGTCAAGGCCAGGCACTATGTCGTCTCCCTCCTCCTCCAACCATGAGGGCAACGATGCTTGGCTAATGAAGATAGAGCTGAAGAGAGAAGAACCTATGGAGATCAACAAGGATGAAGGGATCAAGAAGGCCATGGAAGACCAAGTTCCAGCAACAGAAGACACCCTTCAACTGGATCATAATCTTCTTACCCCTACAGAAATCGAAGCTTTCAAGATGATTGAGTTGGCTCGTATACAAAATAAGTATCTCACACGTGAAAATATTTTGTTGAAGGAGCATATCACCGCACTCAAGGGCATTATCCACAAGTTAGAAGACCTCCTACGCTCGATGTGCGACTATCCGTCATCAACAACTCCACCTTATTCACCAACAAAGGAGACATAATCACCTGGGTATGGGCACTCCCCTCGGCAACCGCCAAGCTTGGGGGAGGTGCCCCGGTATCGTATCACAATCACAACTCCTATCTTTACCGTTTTCCTTAGTTCGATCCTATTAGTAGTATTTTGATCTAGTAGAATAAAGTTTATGGCATGATCTAGTTTTGAGTTTTGCCTTATGATCTCTCTATGTAATCGAGTTCGTGAGCTATATAATAAAGATTAGTGTTAAGTCAAGGGCTTGATTTTCTTGCTATGATCTTGGGTGAATAAAAGAAAAGAGAAAAAGAATAAGAAGAAACAAAAGTTCATATTGATCTTATTGATAGTAATGACTTCACATAGAAAGAGTGTGATGATTAAAAGTTATTGGGAGTTGGCAGACATAGCTTTGGTCATCGTTGCAATTAATAGGAAGTAATAAGGAAAGACAGGTTTCACATATAAATATACTATTATTGACATCTTTTATGATTGGGAGCACTCATCAAAATATGACATGCTAAAGAGTTGATGTTGGACAAGGAAGACAACGTAATGGGTTATGTTTTCTTATATCTGAGATAAAGTATGTTGTCATGGATCATGCAACATGTTGAGCTTGCCTTTCCCCCTCATGCTAGCCAAATTCTCAGCACCAAGTAGAGATACTACTTGTGCTTCCAAATACCCTTAAACCAGTTTTTCCATGAGAGTCCACCATATCTACCTATGGATTGAGTAAGATCCTTCGAGTAAGTTGTCATCGGTGCAAAGCACTAAAAATTGCTCTAAATATGTATGATTAGTGTGGGAGAAATAAGCTTTATATGATCTTGTGATGTGGAAATAATAAAAGCGATGGACTGCATAATAAAGGTTCATATCACAAGGGGCAATATAAAGTGACGTTCTTCCGCATTAAGATTTTGTGCATCCAACCATAAAAGCGCATGGCAACCTCTGCTTCCCTTTGCGAAGGGCCTATATTTTATTATTATCTTCTACCTTATGCAAGTGTAATGGTGATCTTCACCTTTCCTTTTTCATTTTATCCTTTGGCAAGCCCAGCATGTTGGAAAGAACCTGATATATATATATATATATATAGGTAAAATTGTGTCTACCATAGCTTGCCACAGAACTAGTTAAGTGTCCCTAAACTTTTAATGGTTCAAAAGTTATCAAAAAATATGAAATAAATATGGGAGCATCTCTCTAATGTAATAAGATGATCCAACGGAGGGATTGTCAAAATATGCATTTATGTGTCCTAGCCAAAAATAATAAGCATTTCAGCTCACTGCGACATAAATATATACTGAACTATTTGTTTTTTTGTCCAGGACACATACAGTCGTATTTTTTTAATCCCTCCGTTGGATCATGTTATATTATAGGTGTGTTGGTTCAGTATTTTTTTTAGAATTTTTGAGAACTTTTGCACCGTTGAAACCCTTAACTACT
>NC_041388.1:417223777-417255515 GCF_002162155.2 Triticum dicoccoides | reverse complement strand
TAGGGGGCATGAGTTATTATTGTTGACATTACCCTCGAGGTAAAAGGTTGTGGGGCGAAACTATAAGCCCCTATCTTTCTCTGTGTCCGATTAAAACTCCGTAACCACAAGTATTGCGCGAGTGTTAGCAATTATGAAGGTCTAGATGATAGTTGAGTATGTGGACTTGATTTTTAGCTCTCACATAGACTATTTCTGATGTTATGATAAATTGCAATTGCTTCAATGACTGAGGTTATAGTTTGTTGGTTCTCAATAAGGTTTCTGATTCATACTTTTGCATTATCAATAGATCATCACTTGAACATAAGCATAAGTAATCATATGACAATATCTATGTATGTTGTTGTTATGAGGATAATCATGATGCCCTCATGTCCGTATTTTATTTTTACTGACGCCTCTACCTCTAAACATGGGGACATATTTATTGTTATCGGCTTTCGCTTGAGGACAAGCGAGGTCTAAGCTTGGGGGAGTTGATATGTCCATTTTGCATCATGCTTTTATATCGATATTTATTGCATTATGGGCTGTTATTTCACATTATGTCACAATACTTATGGCTATTGTCTCTTATTTTACAAGGTTTACATAAGGAGGGAGAGTGCTGGCAGCTGGAATTCTGGGATGGAAAAGGAGCAAATATTAGAGACCTATTCTACACAACTCCAAAAGTCCTGAAACTCCACGGAATACCTTATAATAAATAATGAAAAATCCTCGCCAAAGATGAAGACCAGGGGGCCCACACCCTTTCCACGAGGGTGGGGGGCGCCCCCCCTAGGGCGTGCCCCCCTACCTCGTGGCCCCCTGGTGGCTCTCCGATGACCATCTTCTCCTATATGAAGTCTTTCGTCGAGAAAAAAAATAAGAAGCAACCTTTCGGGATGAAACTCCGCCGCCACGAGGCGGAACCTTGGCGGATCCAATATAGAGCTCCGGCAGAGCTGTTCTGCCGGGGAAACTTCCCCCCGGAGGGGGAAATCATCGCCATTGTCATCATCAAGGCTCCTCTCATCGGGAGAGGGCAATCTCCATCAACATCTTCATCAGCACCATCTCATCTCAAAACCCTAGTTCATCTCTTGTATCCAATTCTTGTCTCCAAGCCCGGGATTGGTGCTACTAGGTTGCTAGTAGTGTTAATTACTCCTTGTAGTTGATGCTAGTTGGTTTAATTGGTGGAAGATCATATGTTCAGATCCTTTATGCATATTATTACCCCTCTGATTATGAACATGAATATGCTTTGTGAGTAGTTACGTTTGTTCCCGAGGACAAGGGAGAAGTCTTGCTATTAGTAGTCATGTGAATTTGGTATTCGTTCGATATTTTGATGAGATGTATGTTGTCTAGCCTCTAGTGGTGTTATGTGAACGCCGACTACATAACACTTCACCATTATTTGGGCCTAGAGGAAGGCATTGGGAAGTAATAAGTAGATGATGGGTTGCTAGAGTGACAGAAGCTTAAACCCTAGTTTATGCGTTGCTCCGTAAGGGGCTGATTTGGATCCATATGTTTCATGCTATGGTTAGGTTTACCTTAATACTTTTGTTGTAGTTGCGGACGCTTGCAATAGAGGTTAATCATAAGTGGGATGCTTGTTCAAGTAAGAACACCACCCAAGCACCGGTCCACCCACATGTCAAATTATCAAAGTACCGAACGCGAATCATATGAACGTGGTGAAAACTAGCTTGACAATATTCCCATGTGTCCTCGAGAGCGTTTTTCCTTATATAAGAGTTTGTCCAGGCTTGTCCTTTGCTACAAAAAGGATTGGGCCACCTTGCTGCACTTTATTTACTTTTTGTTACTTGTTGCTCGTTACAAATTATCTTATCACAAAACTATCTATTACCACTTATTTCAGTACTTGCAGAGAATACCTTGCTGAAAACCGCTCATCATTTCCTTCTGCTCCTCGTTGGGTTCGACACTCTTACTTATCGAAAGGACTAGATAGTTCCCCTATACTTGTGGGTCATCAGCAACCTTGATCGAGTTTTGCAGAGATGTGAAGAAACTAATCTTGTCTTGAATTGGGAGAAGTGCCACTTTATGGTTAATGAAGGCATTGTCTTGGGGCATAAAATTTCTGAAAGAGGTATTGAAGTTGATAAAGCTAAAGTTGATGCTATTGAAAAGATGTTGTGTCCTAAGGACATTAAAGGTATAAGAATTCTTGGTCATGCCGGTTTTTATAGGAGGTTCATTAAGGACTTCTCTAAAATTTCTAGGCCTCTGACTAATCTCTTACAAAAAGATGTTCCATTTGTCTTTGATGATGATTGTGTAGAAGCATTTGAAATACTTAAGAAAGTTTTGATTTCTGCACCTATTGCTCAGCCTCCTGATTGGAATTTACCATTTGAAATTATGTGTGATGCTAGTGATTATGCTGTAGGGGCTGTTCTAGGGCAAAGAATTGATAAGAAATTAAATGCTATCCAATATGCTAGTAGAACTCTAGACAGTGCCCAGAGAAATTATGCTACTACTGAAAAAGAATTTTTAGCAGTTGTATTTGGTTGTGATAAGTTCAGACCTTATATAGTTGATTCTAAAGTAACTGTTCACACTGATCATGCTGCTATTAAATATCTTATAGAAAAGAAAGATGCTAAACCTAGACTTATTAGATGTGTTCTCTTGCTACAAGAATTTGATTTGCATATTATTGGTAGAAAGGGAGCTGAGAACCCCGTTGCAGACAACTTGTCTAGGTTAGAGAATGTTCTTGATGACTCACTACCTATTGATGATAGCTTTCCTGATGAACAATTAGCTGTGATAAATGCTTCTCGTACTGCTCCATGGTATGCTGATTATGCTAATTATATTGTTGCTAAGTTTATACCACCTAGTTTCACATACCAGCAAAAGAAAAAGTTTTTCTATGATTTAAGACATTACTTCTGGGATGACCCACATGTTTATAAAGAAGGAGTAGATGGTGTTATTAGACGTTGCGTACCTGAGCATGAACAGGAACAGATCCTACGCAAGTGTCACTCTGAGGCTTATGGAGGACACCATGTGTGACACCCCAAAATTTTAACCTTGTTTTATTAATTAAAAATTTTTCCAGGAAATTTAAACTTTTAATTTTCTGGATTTTCTTTTGATTTCAGAGCCATCCTTTTCCTTATTATGGAGTTTTTACCTCAAGTGAAAAACTTTCCAAAAATATTATTGGACTTGTTTAACCTCTCAAGAAAACATTTCTATTATCAGTGTAATTGATTTGCACAATTATTTCTCTCTGAGTTTTTTTCCCTAAAATGATTCTTCCTTTAGTTTTGGAGCTCTTTTGAACTACAACCACTTGATAAATTTATTTAAAATTTTCACCAAAATTTGGAGATGTCATGAGATGTTTTTAAATCACTTTTATGCAAAAATATATTTCATTCATTTAATATTTTGAGCTCTACACCAAGTTTCCAAATCTGGTCCAAAGAGCAATTTTGCACTACAACCCCTTTAAATATTTCTTTCTAGCTTCCACCAAAATTATGGGATGTTAATAGGAGTATATTATTCAACTTCATGCAAAAACCCATTGATGTTCTTTGAAAAATTTGAGTGAATCAACCTCTTTTTCATTCTGGCCCAATTGGGTGTTTTCAACTGCATCCCAAATAAATTTTGCTCTAGTGGCCATGAGCTTTCTCCTGCTTGTAGTACACCATACCAAACCCTTAAGTCCAGGAGAGTGGACCCATTGGAAGATTTTTGGCTCCTGAAACAATGCCTTTTTCCTTCTGCCCAGAACTGAAGTTTGGCAAAACTTACACTAACAAGTTTGAGCTTTTGGCAAACTAACCTCACCACTATCTTATTCATTCAAAGAGACTCTGATCTGGAGATTTGGGCCACCCCAAGAATTGCCTAGATGCCTTTGGCATTTTGTCAAACACCCTGTGTGCATGGCCAGATTTGGCATGATTTCAAGTTTACATTGTGAACTTGAGCCCCTGACCAAACCACCATGTCCTTTGATCCCCTTTCTAACCCTAAACTAGTCCTGTTATTTGCCAGCCCCTCTCAAGCACTCTAGGCTACCCTGGCATACTGTCGAGCACGTCTCGCGCGTGCTCTAGGCGCGCCCAGAGTGCACGTTTTGCACGTGCGTGCGCTCGGGTCGCCGCGTCGCGCCCCGGCCCTTGCTCACCTGCAGAGCCGCACCCCCCGACCTCATCCGCTCGCAGGAACCAGCCAAGCCCTCCCCAGGCGCCCTACAGGGCCGCCGTCAGGTCGGCCACGGTGGCAAGCGGCCGGCCACAGTGGCTCCTGCCCCGGTCAACGCCGCCCGAGCCACCCCGGCTCGCCACCTGCCCCCTGGAGCAGCGCGAGCTCATCCTCAAGCGTGTCCCCTAGCGCTTGTCGCCGCCACGACCCCCTGCACTAACAGAGAGGCGGTTCGCCGGCGACCTTATCCACTGCCGTCGCGGAACCGACCTCGTTGCACTATAAAGAGAGACCCCGAGCTCATTTGAGCACCCATGCGATCTCAGTCCACTCCCCTAGTTCCCCCGTAGCCAACAATCGAAGAGAAGAGGTCATCTTCCCCAGCTCCGGCAGGATCAGCCGCCGCCGCCCTCCAGTCCATTCGGTCACAACCCGAGCCCCTCCCGTCAAACTAGCGCCACCATTCGAATCCCCGTGATCCCGCAGAGCTGCCCAACACCTCAATCCAGCTCGGGAACCACCATAGCCCCGGCCCCCAAAAGCTCCCGAGGCCACCTCCGCCGAGGAGCTCGCCATCGGCAGCTCCCTTCGTCCCCTCCGGCCTGGCGACCACTGGGAGGACCGCCCTGGAGTGGCGGATCCATCCCCGCCCTCGGGGCCCCGCGAGGAGATGCCAATTGTCAGCGACGATCGCCGGAGTCCCGCCCCCTCTCGGGCAGAGGAAGAAGAGGGAAAGGAGACCGGTCAAACCCGACCAGTGGGCCCCGTGGACCCACTGTCAGTGACCCCGCACCGGTCCACGTGTTTAAGTGAAAGCGCATCACCCCAGAGTACGTCTCCTCTACTCGAAAGCGTATTCTCATCGAAGCGTTTTTCTTTTTTCTATTTTATTTTAAAAACAGATTTTGACTAAACTTTGACTGGCTATAACTTTTAAAATATAAATCCAAATGACTTTATTCTTTTTCTCGTTCCTCAAATATTGTCTAGTTTATTTTAATATTTATTCCAAAATTTTCCAAGAAACATTTTTGTACTATTTTTAAATTAGGTGATAATTTAAATATTTCCAAAAATAGGATTTGTTGGAGAATATGGATCATAACTTGTGACGTATGATGATTATGATTATGATTTTTATGGACTAATCATTTATGTTAATTGAGTTATTGAGTATCCCTGGGACGGTTCTACCTCCTGGATATTCACTGTGATTATTCTTATATAAGCCCTTTATGTGGTGTCGCCCAGACGCCCGACTGTGGCATGTCCGTTATTTCATTTACTTATAAGCCCTTTATGTGGTGTCGCACCGACGCCCGATTGTGGCATGCTTGTTATTCCTTTTATATATAAGCCCTTTCTGTGGTGTCGCTCAGACGCCCGACTGAGGCATGCTTCATATTATTATCCTTTCGAGGCGTCGCTTCAGACACCCGATCGGTGCTCTATATTTCTACACCCTGATTGTTTTACTCATGATTTATTTAAATGATCTACTTGCGTGTATCATGAACCTTATTTCATAATTGACGAAGTGATCATAGAATATTTTAAAGCATGATTATCACTGGCTATATCATACCTTTGTTCTTAATGTTTGCGAGTACATTCAAAGTACTCACTGGCTTGTCCCTGGCTATTGTCTTGGACGGATTTCTTGTGTGGAGAAGAGCGTTGCGATGACAGCCCCGGAACCTACATAATGGTGATAGCAGCCTCGCGAAGATAGGAGTTATCCCGGTCAGCTGTTCCTGTGGGAAATGGAGTCCCATAGACGCTGATGATCCGCGAACCGCTTCCACCATCAACCTCTAGAAACAAATTGTTGTACCCATAGGCCAGAATGGTCTTGTACTTCATATTTTGTGTTTTGCTTGGAGTTTCTGTAACAAGTTGGTGTCTCATCAGCTAACAGTAATCCTGGGGCTGGTGAGCACAAGGGCCGCTTTTGGGAAAATTAATATCCTGAAAATCCGGTCCTTACAAACTTGGTATCAGAGCCAGGCTGATCATTGGCTAATCCTATCTTAGCCAGGTCGATAACCTAGGTAGACCAACCCACCAGACCTTAACCAAACCCCGGCCAAGCTTCTCGTGTAAGATAGCCTCACAGTGAACCGACACCTTTTGGCAGTCGGTGCCCAACCTATCAACCTAGCCTGTCGATCACGCGCCAGTGACCGGCCCCCAAATAGTCCTTTTCGCAAGCGTGCAAAGGAAGACTTCGTACCCTTTTTCTATAAAGAGGGCACGCTAGCCTCGACCCAGCACAGCGCAACCTCTAACCCCAAACCAAGCTAAAATGCCTGGCCCCATTGTTCACAATGAGACCACAGCAACCAACCTTGGAGGTTTTGTGATCGTGCTAGCAAACCTCACCCGCCGTGCCTTCTCGTTAGAAGAACCCCCAGAATATGTTGTGTACCAAGGGCCCATGAGCGGTGAAAGCCGTCAGTTCTGGGCCACTGTGCACATCTATGGTAGGGGTTTATCACCAGAACGCCCCTACAGGTTCACCGGAAGGACAACTTCCTTTGAGCCACAAGCCATCCAACTAGCTGCTCGAGAAGCTATAGTTCAACTCCGGCACTTGTCGCCCCGAGTTAACTGTCGCTCCTTCTACTACTACCCCAGCCGTGACGGGTATGGTAGACCACCCCAGGTTGCCAACGGAGATCATGAGACAGACCCCGCATTGTTGCATCGGGTGCGCTATGTAAGTGCACTGGAGGGACTGTTCGACCAGATCACTTTGGATCTGATCGCAGCTCGTGGAGAACTGGTTCTCCTAGCCTCGGCAAGGATAGGAGATGAGCCCGACGCCGACAACCCAGTCGTGCTGTTCGGACAACCGATCGAGACCTTGAGGTCAGCCCCAGCCATCAACCAAGGTACTTTGATGACCCCAGAAGTGCTTCGTCGCCTTTTGGGAACACACTCCAACGGGATTGTGGCCAACAATCCCCGTGATGGTCACCATCGCTACCCTGACCCTGCAGTTCCTCAACCCCCTTCGGCTAACCCCGACGGTGAAGCCAATGGAGAAGCCTCGGAGTCCACAAGGCACGCCCGCTTAGATGTGAACAAGGTGGACTAAGTCACTCGAGTAGTACCGAGTCTCGGCTTGTCCACACCCTGTAATTATGTGACCTTGTATTACCACAATGTTGCCTGCCTGTGCGCCCTATTTTTATGATAGCGGTGCATAAGTGTGTTGATGTACGGTTGCATTTTTAATTTCGGGCGTAGCTACCAAAAACCAACCCCGACGACACCCACAGTAACACGTCACTTTGTGAGATGTGTGTATCTGTGGCCTTCACCCCGACCCCCCCCCCCATGAGGGCCGAACCAGCAAACTAGTGCCCTTCACCGCGGTAAATAACCCAGCCCAGTTACTTTATAAAAGGGACACCTCGTGACCTTGCCGAGTACCCCTCATCTTGTGCGCAACTCTCACAACCATTTCTTGCCATGCCGAGCCCTAGCATTTATCCGAGAACCCCGGATGCAACCCCGGGTAGTTTTGTTAGAATATTGTGGGACTTTACCTGCAGTACCATGGGTTCTACCCAGCCACCCCAGTACGAGCTGCTCAAATCGAGGATCACCTCTTCCACCTCGAAATATTGGGCAGTAGTGCACATCCCTCCCGTAAACTCAAATCAGGACCCAACGGAAGTCTCCTTCCTAGGGAAATCTATGCCGACTCCGTAGATGGCCATAGAAGCGGCTGCACACGAAGCAATTGTTCGCCTTCAATTCGCGGTACCCTATGCCAGCGAACGAGGGTATTATTACTTTCCGAGCCGTGCAGCACCCGGGGAAGTGACATCTTTTCCCGGTGGACGAATTGAGAGAGACCCAGTACTGGCCAACCTTGTCCGGTATGTCATCGCTCAAGAGCGTTTGACCCAGCGAGTAATGGGTTATCTCCAGAGCCTCGCTGATTTAAATCCTCAGATCACCATCGGCAGACCACTGAGGCCCGACCAGGAGAGACGCGTTCATCGACTGATAAATCCGCTTCCCCCGATAGAAGGAGAGTGCGCCCCAGTACTAGAAACGTTTTCCCGGGATCCTGTCCTCTTACCTTTTTCATTGTAAACGTCATGGCTATGTTTATTTGTGTGTTGCAGCCTATGATTGTACCCTAAGTTTGTGATATGAGTAAACTCTTGGTTTCATCTAATGGGAGTATCTTGTTTTTAAATACAGCTCTTAACAAATCTCGAGGACGAGATTTTTTCTTAAGGGGGGTAGTGTTGTGACACCCCAAAATTTTAACCTTGTTTTATTAATTAAATTTTTTTCCAAGAAATTTAAACTTTTAATTTTCTGGATTTTCTTTTGATTTCAGAGCCATCCTTTTCCTTATTATGGAGTTTTTACCTCAAGTGAAAAACTTTCCAAAAATATTATTGGAATTGTTTAACCTCTCAAGAAAACATTTCTATTATCAGTGGAATTGATTTGCACAATTATTTCTCTCTGAGTTTTTTCCCCTAAAATGATTCTTCCTTTAGTTTTGGAGCTCTTTTGAACTACAACCACTTGATAAATTTATTTAAAATTTTCACCAAAATTTGGAGATGTCATGAGATGTTTTTAAATTACTTTTATGCAAAAATATATTTCATTCATTTAATATTTTGAGCTCTACACCAAGTTTCCAAATCTGGTCCAGAGAGCAATTTTGCACTACAACCCCTTTAAATATTTCTTTCTAGCTTGCACCAAAATTATGGGATGTTAATAGGAGTATATTATTCAACTTCATGCAAAAACCCATTGATGTTCTTTGAAAAATTTGAGTGAATCAACCTCTTTTTCATTCTGGCCCAGTTGGGTGTTTTCAACTGCATCCCAAATAAATTTTGCTCTAGTGGCCATGAGCTTTATCCTGCTTGTAGTACACCATACCAAACCCTTAAGTCCAGGAGAGTGGACCCATTGGATGATTTTTGGCTCCTAAAACAATGCCTTTTTCCTTCTGCCCAGAACTGAAGTTTGGCAAAACTTATACTAACAAGTTTGAGATTTTCGCAAACTAACCTCACCACTCTCTTATTCATTCAAAGAGACTCTGATCTGTAGATTTGGGCCACCGCAAGAATTGCCTAGATGCCTTTGGCATTTTGTCAAACACCCTATGTGCATGGCCAGATTTGGCATGATTTCAAGTTTACATTGTGAACTTGAGCCCCTGACCAAACCACCATGTCCTTTGATCCCCTTGCTAACCCTAAACTAGTCCTGTTATTTGCCAGCCCCTCTCAAGCACTCTAGGCTACCCTGGCATACTGTCGAGCATGTCTCGCCCGTGCTCTGGGCGCGCCCAGAGCGCGCATTTTGCACGTGCGTGCGCTCGGGTCGCCGCATCGCGCCCCGGCCCTTGCTCGCCTGTAGAGCCGCACCCCCCGACCTCATCTGCTTGCAGGAACCAGCCAAGCCCTCCCTGGCGCCCTATAGGGCCGCCGTCAGGTCGGCCACGGCGGCAAGCGGCCGGCCACAGTGGCTCCTGCCCCGGTCGGCGCCGCCCGAGCCACCCCGGCTCGCCACCTGCCCCCTGGAGCAGCGCGAGCTCATTCACAAGCGTGTCCCCTAGCGCTTGTCGCCGCCACGACCCCTTGCAGCAACAGAGAGGCGGTTCGCCGACGACCTTATCCACTGCCACCGCGGAACCGACCTCGTTGCACTATAAAGAGAGACCCCGATCTCATCTGAGCACCCATGCGATCTCAGTCCACTCCCCTAGTTCCCCCGTAGCCAACAACCGAAGAGAAGAGGTCATCTTCCCCAGCTCCGGCAGGATCAGCCGCCGCCGCCCTCCAGTCCATTCGGTCACAACCGGAGCCCCTCCCATCAAACTAGCGCCACCATTCGAATCCCTGTGATCCCGCAGAGCTGCCCAACACCTCAATCCAGCTCGGGAACCACCATAGCCCCGGCCCCCAAAAGCTCCCGAGGCCACCTCCGCCGAGGAGCTTGCCACCGGCAGCTCCCTCCGTCCCCTCCGGCCTGGCGACCATCGGGAGGACCGTCCTGGAGTGGCGGATCCATCCCCGCCCTTGGGGCCCCGCGAGGAGACACCAATCGCCGGTGACGATCGCCGGAGTCCCGCCCCCTCTCTGGCAGAGGAAGAAGAGGGAAAGGAGACCGGTCAAACCTGACCGGTGGGCCCCGTGGACCCACTGTTAGTGACCCCGCACCGGTCCACGTGTTTAAGTGAAAGCGCATCACCCCAGAGTACGTCTCCTCTACTCGAAAGCATATTCTCATCGAAGCGTTTTTCTTTTTTCTGTTTTATTTTAAAAACAGATTTTGACTAAACTTTGACTGGCTATAACTTTTAAAATATAAATCCAAATGACTTTATTCTTTTTCTGTTGTTCGTCAAATATTGTCTAGTTTATTTTAATATTTATTTCAAAATTTTCCAAGAAACATTTTTGTACTATTTTTAAATTAGGTGATAATTTAAATATTTCCAAAAATAGGATTTGTTGGAGAGAGAAGAAAACTTTCAAGGTGTTGGAATGCACCCTGCCTCTCCACAACTTAAAGGCAAGCATTCTGAACCCTGGCATAATGTTTTGTGGGTTGTTCGATACGGTTATAACACCACCTCGACATGAAGCGTTGGTTATTTTTATATGACGATATGATCATACACCTTGAGTGCATAAATGAAAATTCTTGCTGTTGGAAATGGACATACTTGTGATAGCAATCACCCTCATATGCCTCTCATGTCTACCGGGAAGGACCGGGGAAAGTCTCTATCTTGTGTAGACACGAGCTTGTCCCTCGTCGAGACGATTATGACCGGTAGGGTAGGGGGAGGTATGATAAGTGGTGGTTATGTCTGATGGCTGTGAAATATAATTCTTGAGCTAACCATGCAGGAAATACGTAAGCCTCCTGAGTCGGCCGTAGATCGAGTCTTGTTCCAGTAACCCCCATACTTGTTTCGTGCTGCCACTTGCCCCTACCGTAGGTAGGGTACGGTTCAGTAAGTTGTCAACCCTTGTCCTAGCACACACCGTACAGAGAGGCCATGGTGGAAGATACCGGTTGTAGCTGGTAGGCATGCCACCTGGTCCAGGGGCATGGGTGTTTCCGGTTGGGACCAAGAGGGGAGGCCACCCCTTAGAGCGCGCGATAAAAATTTGATCCCATGCTACACGAGGTTGTAGCCTCCCCACTTAGAGTTTTTCTTAACATGTGTCTGGGTGATTCCAGACACGAGTAAAGTTAAGCTGGTGTGTGCAAGTCAGGCGTGTTTTCGACTAAAAGACTGTAGACGGAATTAGTTCCGATGGACTAAAGAAATCCGTTACTCGTGGGTAAAGAGTACACCCTCTGCAAAGATATTGAACCTAATCGAATAGCCGTGTCCATGGTTAAGGACTACAGTCTAGGATGGGTCAAGCGTCGGTCTTAATGTTGGTCTTCGGAGGAGAAACTACTAAACCAGAATATGGATCATAACTTGTGACATATGATGATTATGATTATTATTTTTATGGACTAATCATTTATGTTATTTGAATTATTGAGTATCTCTGGGACGGTTCTACCTCCTGGATATTCACTGTGATTATTCTTATATAAGCCCTTTATGTGGTGTCGCCCAGACGCCCGACTGTGGCATGTCCGTTATTTCATTTACTTATAAGCCCTTTATGTGGTGTCGCACCGACGCCCGATTGTGGCATGCTTGTTATTCCTTTTATATATAAGCCCTTTCTGTGGTGTCGCTCAGACGCCCGACTGAGGCATGCTTCATATTATTATCCTTTCAAGGCGTCGCTTCAGACACCCGATCAGTGCTCTATATTTCTACACCCTGATTGTTTTACTCATGATTTATTTGAATGATCTACTTGCGTGCATCATGAACCTTATTTCATAACTGACGAAGTGATCATAGAATATTTTAAAGCATGATTATCAGTGGCTATACTATACCTTTGTTCTTAATGTTTGCGAGTACATTCAAAGTACTCACTGGCTTGTCCCTGGCTATTGTCTTGGCCAGATTTCTTGCGTGGAGAAGAGCGTTGCAATGACAGCCCCAGAACCTACGTAATGGTGATAGCAGCCTCGTGAAGATAGGAGTTATCCTGGTCAGCTGTTCCTGTGGGAAATGGAGTCCCATAGACGCTGATGATCAGCAAACCGCTTCCGCCATCAACCTCTAGAAACAAATTGTTGTACCCATAGGCCAAAATGGTCTTGTACTTCATATTTTGTGTTTTGCTTGGAGTTTCTGTAGCAAGTTGGTGTCTCATCAGCTAACAGTAATCCTGGGGCTGGTGAGCACAAGGGCCGCTTTAGGAAAAATTAATATCCCGAAAATCCGGTCCTGACACCATGCTGGAGACAGAACTGCACATAAGGTATTGCAATCCGGTTTTTATTGGCCTACTCTCTCCAACGATGCCCGTAATTTTGTCTTGTCTTGTGATGAATGTCAAAGAATTGGTAATATTAGTAGACGTCAAGAAATGCCTATGAATTATTCACTTGTTATTGAGCCATTTGATGTTTGGGGCTTTGACTATATGGGACCGTTTCCTTCCTCTAATGGGTATACACATATTTTAGTTGATGTTGATTACGTTACTAAGTGGGTAGAAGCTAGTCTAACTAGTAGTGTTGATCATAACACATCTATTAAGATGCTTAAAGAAGTTATTTTTCCAAGGTTTGGAGTCCCTAGATATTTAATGACTGATAGTGGTTCACATTTTATTCATGGTGCTTTTCATAAGATGCTTGCTAAGTATGATGTTAATCATAGAATTGCATCTCCATATCATCCACAGTCTAGTGGTCAAGTAGAATTGAGTAATAGAGAGCTTAAATTAATTTTGCAAAAGATTGTTAATAGATCTAGGAAGAATTGGTCCAAGAAACTTGATGATGCATTATGGGCCTATAGAACTGCATATAAGAATCCTATGGGTATGTCTCCGTATAAGATGGTTTATGGAAAAGCATGTCACTTACCTCTTGAACTAGAACATAAGGCATATTGGGCCATTAAAGAGCTCAACTATGACTTCAAACTTGCCGGTGAGAAGAGGCCTTTTGACATTAGCTCACTTGATGAATGGAGAACCCAGGCCTATGAGAATGCCAAACTGTTTAAAGAAAAAGTTAAAAGATGGCATGACAAAAGGATACAAAAACGTGAGTTTAATGTAGGTGATTATGTATTGTTATACAACTCTCGTTTAAGATTTTTTGCAGGAAGACTCCTCTCTAAATGGGAAGGTCCTTACGTCATTGAGGAGGTCTATCGTTCCGGTGCTATAAAAATCAACAACTTCGAAGGCACAAATCCGAGGGTCGTGAACGGTCAAAGAATCAAACATTATATCTCAGGTAATCCCATAAATGTTAAAACTAATGTTATTGAAACCGTAACCCCGGAGGAATACATAAGGGACACTTTCCACAACGTTTCAGATTCCAAAAAGGAATAGGTATGTGGCACGGTAAGTAAACCGACTCCAAAACATTTCTAATAGCATTTTTCTCTGTTTTGGAATATTGAAGAAAATAGGAAAATAAGAACCAGTCCGGGAAGGACATGAGGCGTCTACGAGGGTGGAGGGCATGCCCTACCCCCCTGGGCGCGCCCCCTGCCTCGTGGGCACCTCATGCACTCTCCGAACTCTGTTTTCTTGCACGATACTTCTTTTGGCCGGTAAAAATTCATTATATAATATCCCGAAGGTTTTGACCACCGTACCACGCAAAAATCTCTTGTTTCTGTTTTGAGCTGTTTTCTGCCAGGGTTGTCAAGGCCAGGCATCATGTTGTCTCCCTCCTCCTCCAACAATGAGGGCAACGATGCTTGGCTAATGAAGATAGAGCTGAAGATAGAAGAGCTCGAAGAGATCAACAAGGATGATGGGATCAAGAAGGCCGTGGGGGATCAAGTTCCGGCAGTAGTAGAAGAAGACATCCTTCAACCTCATCATAATCTCTTTACCCCAACGGAGATTGAAGCTTTCAAGAAGATTGAGTTAGCTCGCATTCAAAACAAGTATCTCACGAGTGAAAATATTTTGTTGAAGGGGCATATCATCACACTCAAGGGCATTATCTGCAAATTGGAGGTCCTCCTACGCTCGATGTGCGACTATCCATCATCACCAACACCTTCTTCACCAACAAAGAAGAACTAAGTATCGGGTATGCACACTTCGCTTGGCAACTGCCAAGCTTGGGGGAGTGCCCTGGTATTGTATCACCATCACACTTTTATCTTTACCGTTTTTCTTAGTTCGATCCTTTTGGTAATATCTTGATCTAGTAGAATACAATTTTAGTATGATCTAGTTTTGAGTTTTACTTTATGATCCTTCTATGTAATCGAGTCTGTGAGCTATATATAATAAAGATTAGTGTTGAGTCAAGGGCTTGGTTATCTTTATATGATCTTGAAGGAATAAAAGAAAATATAAAAAGAAATAAAGAGATCATATGGACCTTATGGAGATTCATGACTTAACATATAAAGAGTATGATGAATAAAAATTGTTGAGAGTTGACAAGCATAGTTTTGGTCATTGTTGCAATTAATAGGAAGTAATAAAGAAAGAGAAGTTTTCACATATAAATATACTATCTTGGACATCTTTTATGATTGTGAGCACTTATTAAAATATGACATGCTAAAGAGTTGATGTTGGACAAGGAAGACAACGTAATGAGTTATGTTTTCTTACATATGAGATAAATTATATTTTCATGGATCATCCAACATGTTAAGCTTGCCTTTCTCTCTCATGCTAGCCAAATTCTTTGCACCAAGTAGAGATACTACTTGTGCTTCCAAATATCCTTAAACCTAGTTTTTCCATGAGAGTCCACCATATCTACCAATGGATTGAGTAAGATCTGATACGTCTTCGTCGTATCTACTTTTCCAAACACTTTTGCCCTTATTTTGGACTCTAACTTGCATGATTTGAATGGAACTAACCCGGACTGACGCTGTTTTCAGCAGAATTACCATGGTGTTATTTATGTGCAGAAACAAACGTTCCCGGAATGACCTGAAACTTCACGGAGCAAATTTTTGGAAAATATAAAAAATACCTGCAAAAGATGAAGGCCAGGGGCCCACCACCTGTCCACGAGGGTGAGGGCGCGCCACCTACCTCATGGGCCCCCTGGAGCTCCTCCGACTCCAAATCCAACTCTATATATTGTGTTTCGGGGAGAAAAAAATCAGAGAGAAGAATTCATCGCGTTTTACGATACAGAGCCGCCACCAAGCCCTAAAACCTCTTGGGAGGGCTGATCTGGAGTCCGTTCGGGGCTTCGGAGAGGGGAATCCGTCGCCATCGTCATCATCAACCATCCTCCATCACCAATTTCATGATGCTCACCGCCGTGCATGAGTAATTCCATCGTAGGCTTGCTAGACGGTGATGGGTTGGATGAGATCTATCATGTAATCGAGTTAGTTTTGTTAGGGTTTGATCCCTAGTATCCACTATGTTCTGAGATTGATGTTGCTATGACTTTGCTATGCTTAATGCTTGTCACTAGGGCTCGAGTGCCATGATTTCAGATCTGAACCTGTTATGTTTTCATCAATATATGAGTGTTCTTGATCCTATCTTGCAAGTCTATAGTCACCTATTATGTGTTATGATCCGTTAACCCCGAAGTGACAATAATCGGGATACTTACCGGTGATGACCGTAGTTTGAGGAGTTCATGTATTCACTATGTTTTAATGCTTTGTTCCGGTACTCTATTAAAAGGAGGCCTTAATATCCCTTAGTTTACGTAAGGACCCCGCTGCCACGGGCAAAAGATGTCATGCAAGTTCTTTTCCATAAGCACGTATGACTATATTCGGAATACATGCCTACATTACATTGATGAACTGGAGCTAGTTCTGTGTCACCCTAGGTTATGACTGTTACATGATGAACCGCATCCGGCATAATTCTCCATCACTGATCCATTGCCTACGAGCTTTCCATATATTGTTCTTCGCTTATTTACTTTCTCGTTGCTATTGCTATCATCACTACAAAATACCAAAAACATCACTCTTACTACTGTTACCTTTTGCTACCGCTATCACTACTATCATATTACTTTGCTACTAAATACTTTTCTGCAGATATTAAGTTTCCAGGTGTGGTTGAATTGACAACTCAGCTGCTAATACTTGAGAGTACTCTTTGGCTCCCCTTGTGTCGAATCAATAAATTTGGGTTGAATACTTTACCCTCGAAAACTGTTGTGATCCCCTATACTTGTGGATTATCAAGACTATTTTCTGGCACCATTGTAGGGGAGCATAGCTCTATTCCTTGAGTCACTTGGGATTTATATCAGCTTATCATTATGAAGAATTTGAAAGATCTAAGAACCAAGATTTATCCCTCAACTACGAGGGGAGGTAAGGAACTGCCATCTAGCTCTGCACTTGATTCACCTTCTATTTTAAGTAAGCTTGCGACACCTAAACCTGCTTCTGCTATTCGTTCTAATATGTCGCATGTTATTGATGATGTCACTTCTGCTATACATGATACTTATGTTGAAACTACTTCTATGCTTGATATTACCGTGCCACTTGGTGTGTTTCTTGATGAACAACTTGCTAGGGCTAGAGAGATTGAAAATGTTGAATCTGATAATACTGATGAAATTGATGATGAAGACTTGCCTGTTATTCCTGAGGGTTATGTTTTTGATAAAGAAGCTTCTTTAGCTATTTTAGCTTGCAAGGATAGACACGAACTTAAGAGGTTATTAGCTAAATGGAATAAGCAATCTCTAAATGCTAGGATGAAACCTGACCATGCTTTTGCTACTTCACCTATCTGTGTTACCGATAAGGATTATGAATTCTCTGTTGATCCTGATATAATTACTTTGGTTGAATCTAATCATTTTCATGGCTATGAATCTGAAACTGTTGTGGCACATCTTACTAAATTGAATGATATAGCCACCCGGTTCACTACTGATGAGAGAACTCATTACTTTTATATCCTTAAAATATTCTCGTTCTCATTAAAGGGTGATGCTAAGATATGGTTTAATTCTCTTGATCCTGGTTGTGTGCGTAGTCCCCAGGATATGATTTATTACTTCTCTGCTAAATATTTCCTTGCTCATAAGAAACAAGCTGCTTTAAGGGATATATATAATTTTGTGCAAATTGAAGAAGAGAGTCTCCCACAAGCTTGGGGGAGGCTTCTCCAATTACTTAATGCTTTGCCTGATCACCCTCTTAAGAAAAATGAAATACTTGATATCTTTTATAATGGACTAACCGATGCCTCCAGAGATTACCTGGATAGTTGTGTTGGTTCTGTTTTCAGGGAAAGAACACCGGATGAAGCTAAAATTCTATTGAATAATATGTTGACAAATGAAAATAATTGGACACCTCCGGAGCCAATTCTTGAGCCTATTCCTAAACCAAATCCAAAGAAGAGGGGTATTCTATTTCTCAGTCCTGAAGATATGCAAGAGGCAAAGAAATCTATGAAAGAAAAAGGTATTAAAGCTGAAGATGTTAAGAATTTACCTCATATCGAAGAAATACATGGTCTTAATTTACCGCCTGTTGAAGAAACATATGATCTTAATCCCTTACCTATTGAAGAAACTCATGGTCTTGATAACCCGACACAGGTAGTAAAGGTAAATTCTCTCTATAGATATGATAAAGCTGAAATCCTATTTACTAAGTTTGCTAGCCCATGCTTAGATGAGTTCGATAAATTTATGGCTAAGCAAGAAGACTTTAATGCTTATTTTGGTAGACAATTGAAATACAATTAAAATATGCTTGAACACTTGGGTGATTATATGGCTAATGTCAAAGGTGAACTTAAACTTATTAGTAAACATGCTTCTATGGTTACCACTCAAGTAGAACAAGTACTTAAAGCTCAAAATGATTTGCTCAATGAATTGAATAGTAAGAATAATGATAATGCTGTTAGAGTGGCTACTAGAACTGGTAAAATGACCCATGAACCTTTGTATCCTTAAGGCCACCCTAAGAGAATTGAGCAAGATTCTCAGAGAAATAATATAGATGCACCTAGTCCTTCTAAAAAGAAGAAAAAGAAAAATGATAGGACTTTGCATGCTTCTAGTGAACCTGTTATTGAACCACCTGAGAATCCAAATGATATTTCTATTTCTGATGCTAAAACTCAATCTGGTAATGAACCTGAAACTAGCGATAATATTAATAATAATGTTCATGATGATGCTCAACCTAGTAATGATAATGATATAGCAATTGAACCTGCTGTTGATCTTGATAACCCACAATCAAAGAATCAACGTTATGATAAGAAAGACTTTGTTGCTAGGAAACACGGTAAAGAAAGAGAACCATGGGTTCAGAAACCCATGCCTTTTCCTCCCAAACCATCCAAGAAAAAGGATGATGAGGATTTTGAGCGCTTTGCTGAAATGATTAGACCTATCTTTTTGTGTATGCGATTAATTGATATTCTCAAAATGAATCCTTATGTTAAGTATATGAAAGATATTGTTACAAATAAAAGAAAGATACCGGAAGCTGAAATTTCCACCATGCTTGCTAATTATACTTTTAAGGGTGGAATACCAAAGAAACTTGGAGATCCAGGAGTACCCACTATACCATGCTCCATTAAAAGAAACTATGTTAAAACTGCTTTATGTGATCCTGGAGCCGGTGTTAGTGTTATGCCTCTCTCTTTATATCGTAGACTTGATTTGAATAAGTTGACACCTACTGAAATATCTTTGCAAATGGCTGATAACTCAACTGCTATACATGTCGGTATTTGTGAGGATGCGCCTGTTGTAGTTGCAAACATTACTATTTTAATGGATTTTGTTATTCTTGATATTCCCGAGGACGATAGTATGTCTATTATTCTTGGAAGACCCTTTTTGAATACTGCAGGGGCTGTTATTGATTGCACTAAAGGAAATTTCACTTTTCATGTTAATGGTAATGAGCATACGATACACTTTCCGAGGAAACAACCTCAAGTTCGTAGTATCAACTCTATTGGAAAAATTCCATCGATTATATTTGGAGGTTTTGAATTTCCTCTTCCTACTGTCAAGAAGAAATATGATATTCTTGTTATTGGGGATGTGCATATCCCCGTTAAGGTAACATAGTGTTATTCAAAATTTCTCTGGTTCCATGTTATTCGGAATGACTTCGTTAACAAGACTTGATCAACCTTGTTAGTGGATTCCTTTTGATGATCATGAGATGGATGAAACTAGAAGGCACAACCTGTTGTACCCTCCTTTTACTTTCTGTTATTTATATTAAATAAAATAAAAATAGTATTTTTCTGTCTGTTATCTGATTATCCATGCAATATAAAAATACCTCGAAAATAAAAGTTCTCCAAATGCCCTGAAATTTAAATATGATTTTTTTTCTAGAATATTTGAGAATATTTGGCACTGAGAACACAGCAGGGGGGTCAACCACCTGCCCACGAGGGTGGAGGGCGCGCCCCCCTGCCTCATGGGCCCACGGTGGCCCTCCTCCACTTATCCTTTCACCCACACACTCATTCTTCCTCCCCCAAACACAAATAACTAGCTCAAACCCGAGTCCAAGCTCGTTTTGCTGCCATTTTTTATCTCCTTGCTCAAAGCACCTCTCACAAAACTGCTTGGGGAGATTGTTCCTTGGTATGTGACTCCTCCATTGGTCCAATTAGTTTTTGTTCTAGTGCTTTATTCATTGCAAATTTTTGCTGCTTAGGTGACCCTGTTCTTGAGCTTGCATGTCAAATTTATATGGTCAAAAGTAGTTTTGATGCATGATATAGGCCCTAGGCACTTGTAGGAGTAGTTGCTATCAATATTATTGAGTTTTGTTTACTTTTATTTTGAAGTCACTAAATTTTTTTAGAATTTTTCAGAAAATGATGAAGAGACTTTTGAGGGGCTCATCGAGCCGAAGCTCGAAGGAAAAGGCACCGAAGCCTAAATATAATCTGCCTCGCACCGCGGAGGTTCGGTCGTGTGAATGGCCTTCCGATGATTTCTTGAGAGCAGTCGGGATTTATGAAGATTTTTATGAATTGGCTAAGAATGTCGGCCTCACCGCTTTCCTCCACGACCAACGCGTTCAGTATCTCTTACTCACAAATACCTTTGTGCAAAATTTTCATTTGCATTCTAGGAGCTCACCACCTACGGTGGAGTTTCATTTATATGATGAGCATAAGGAGATGTCACTTTATGATTTTTTTTGTCGGGTTTGTTTAGTCCCTTCTGAGCGCAAGATAGAGGAACCACATCGCGAGGATGTGGATGGGTTTATTTTTTTTGATAGAAAGACTGTAAGGGAACCCCCTACAGCATAATTGGTGCAACAAACCCAAATTGCAAGTACCAAGCCTTGAACCTGGGTGGGTGGGAAGGCATCAGCCCCTTCCCACCACTAGGCTATGCCTTAGTCTGCGTGGATGGGTTTATTGATACTATCACTGTAGGGGAAACAAGGAAGGTTTTCGATGCACGAATCACTAGCATACATTTTCCTGTTTTACGCTATTTTGCACTATTTGCTAGTCGTTGTTTAATTGGTCGAGGAAATTGTGGAAACCTTAGTGTCCCTGATATTATTATTTTGCTCCACGATTTATATGGTGATAACTCTGTTAGTATGGGCGGCATTATCGCTAAACGGTTAAGTCTGAACCGTACCAAGGGCCCCATCTTTGGAAGCATCTATGCTTCACGCCTAGCTGCACATTTTAACATACCTATTAGGCATTATGAGAAGGAAGAAAAAGTGTTGCCTCGTATTTATTTAGATTATAAAAGTATGGTGGCACATGATTTTATTGTTAAGAACAGGGAAAGAGAGCTTAAATACAAATTGTTCTTTGATAAACATCATCATGAGACTATTACCTTGCCTACTCCTTCTTTGTTTGATTTATCTGCAGGCCAGTACCTTGTTCTGTTAGAGGCTATTCATGCCTACCAGAACCCTGCACCAGCCATGGAGCCAAAGCCGGAACCACAAGTTGATCCTTCACGACAGTCTAATTACCAGTGGGATCCGGAGATGATTGCCAGCCAGTGGCAATCGGAATCTTCTTCTTCATCGCAGTACGACCCCAACTATTATTATGGATATTCGCCAGGCCAGCCATGGCCATAGACCAACTTAGGCCAAAAGCCTAAGCTTGGGGGAGTACGTATTTCTCACCGACATTACATTTATGTTCACACACTTATTGCTAGATGTCAGTGCTCATACTTTTTCATTGTATCATCCGTGCTAGTTTAATTTCCTTTTTATGCTTTCTTCTTGTGTGTTTAATAAACCTTAAGAAAAACAAAAAAAATAGATGTAGCTTTTAATTAGTTTACTTTCCATGCCTATAGTAGTAATTAAAAAGAAAACCCAAAAAGATCTCCTGATCTTCTTTTACTTGTTGGGAGCTCTCCCGTGTAAATAGTTTTATTTCTTTTCTTTTCTTTGGGGGTCGATAGGAGAAGACCATGATTAAATTGTTGAAGTGCCTCTTATATGCATTATTGTTGATCTGACAAAGAGCCCATATTGCCTTGTCTTCTCCTGTTTATTGAATGCTTGCAGATTCCAGCTTAGTCCAATGCACGTGCACTATTATTATTATTCACATCATTCGGTCGTGCAAGTGAAAGGCAATTATGACGATATATGATGGACTGACTGAGATGAGAAAGGCTGGTATGAACTCGACCTCTTTTGTTTTTGTAAATATGATTAGTTCATCGTTCCTGATTCGGCCTATTATGAATAAACATGTTTGCAATGACAACTAGAGATCATAGTTCTTGTGCCACGCTTGATTAGCTATGAGTTATAATGGTTTACCTTGCGTGCCAACATGCTATTGAAATGGTTATGATGTGGTATGATAGGGTGGTATCCTCCTCTGAATGATTTAAGTGACTTGACTTGGCACATTTTCATGCATGTAGTTGAAACAAAATCAACATAGCCTTCACGATATTTATGTTCATGGTGGATTATATCCTACTCATGCTTGCATTCAGTGTTGATTAATTTTAATACATGTTCATGACTGTTGTCGCTCTCTAGCTGGTCGCTTCCCAGTCTTTTGCTAGCCTTCACCTATACTAAGCGGGACTGCTTGTGCATCCAATCCCTTAAACCCCAAAGTTATTCCACATGAGTCTACTATACCTACCTATATATGATATTTACCTGCCGTTCCAAGTAAATTTGTATGTGCCAAACTCTAAACCTTAAAATAAATATCCTGTCTTGTATGCTCGAATAGCTCATGTATCAACTAGGGCTGTCCATATCTTCCATGTTAGGCGGGTTATTCTCAAGAGGAGTGGACTCCGCTCCTCACTCACGAGATAAATGGCTGGTCACCCGTGGATGCCCAGTCCCATGCTTTATGCAAACTAAATCAAAATAATTGCAAACAAAACTCTCCCTGGGACTCTTGTTAGTTGGAGGCACTCGTTGTTTCGAGTAAGCCATGGATTGATGCTTGTTGGTGGAAGGGGGAGTATAAACTTTACCATTCTGTTTGGGAACCGCCTATAATGTGTGTAGCATGGAAGATATTGCCATCTCTTGGTTGTTATGTTGACAATGAAAGTATACCGCTCAAAATATTATTCACCTCTGTTTCAAAACCGAGCTCTGGCACCTCTACAAATCCCGGCTTCCCTCTATGAAGGGCCTGTCTATTTACTTTTATGCTGAGTCATCATCCTCTTATTAAAAAGCACCAGTTGGAGAGCACCGCTGTCATTTTCATTCATTATTATTAGTTTACATTGACTATGACTTGACTGGATCTCTTTTATCATGAATTACAATGTCTAGTCAGTCCTTGATCTTTAAAGGCGCTCTACATTTATGTTTTGCGGTCTCACAAAGGGCTAGCGAGATACCATCTTGTTATATCATATTATGATTGTTTTGAGAAAGTGTTGTCATCCGAGATTTATTATTATTGCTCGCTAGTTGATTATGCCATTGATATGAGTAAACTTGAGACCTAAGCGTTATTGTGAATGTGGTTAGTCATAATATTTGGTGAAAACTTGAATGCTGGCTTTACATATTTACAACAACAAGAGCAAACAGAGTTTGTAAAAGTTTTTCTTTATCACTTTCAGTTTGTCAACTGAATTGCTTGAGGACAAGCAAAGGTTTAAGCTTGGGGGAGTTGATACGTCTCCGTCGTATCTACTTTTCCAAACACTCATGCCCTTGTTTTGGACTCTAACTTGCATGATTTGAATGGAACTAACCCGGACTGACGCTATTTTTAGCAGAATTACCATGGTGTTATTTATGTGCAGAAACAAACGTTCTCGGAATGACCTGAAACTTCATGGAGCAACTTTTGGAAAATATAAAAAATACCTGCAAAAGATGAAGGCCAGGGGGCCCAACACCTGTCCACGTGGGTGGGGGCGCGCCTGCCCCCCTAGGGCGCGCCCCCTACCTCGTGGGCCCCCTGGAGCTCCTCCGACTCCAACTCCAACTCTATATATTGTGTTTCGGGGAGAAAAAAATCAGAGAGAAGAATTCATCGCGTTTTACGATACAAAGCCGCCGCCAAGCCCTAAAACCTCTCGGGAGGGCTGATCCGGAGTACATTCGGGGCTCCGGGGAGGGGAATCCGCCGCCATCGTCATCATCAACCATCCTCCATCACCAATTTCATGATGCTCACCGCCGTGCGTGAGTAATTCCATCGTAGGCTTGCTGGACGGTGATGGGTTGGATGAGATCTATCATGTAATCGAGTTAGTTTTGTTAGGGTTTGATCCCTAGTATCCACTATGTTTTGAGATTGATGTTGCTATGACTTTGCTATGCTTAATGCTTGTCACTAGGGCCCGAGTGCCATGATTTCGGATCTGAACCTATTATGTTTTCATCAATATATGAGTGTTCTTGATCCTATCTTGCAAGTCTATAGTCACCTATTATGTGTTATGATCCGTTAACCCCGAAGTGACATAATCGGGATACTTACCGGTGATGACTGTAGTTTGAGGAGTTCATGTATTCACTATGTGTTAATGCTTTGTTCCGGTACTCTATTAAAAGGAGGCCTTAATATCCCTTAGTTTCCGTAAGGACCCCGCTGCCACGGGAGGGTAGGACAAAAGATGCCATGCAAGTTCTTTTCCATAAGCACGTATGACTATATTCGGAATACATGCCTACATTACATTGATGAACTGGAGCTAGTTCTGTGTCACCCTAGGTTATGACTGTTACATGATGAACCGCATCCGGCATAATTCTCCATCACTGATCCATTGCCTACGAGCTTTCCATATATTGTTCTTCGCTTATTTACTTTCCCGTTGCTATTGCTATCATCACTACAAAATACCAAAAACATCACTTTTACTACTGTTACCTTTTGCTACCGCTACCACTACTATCATACTACTTTGCTACTAAATACTTTGCTGTAGATATTAAGTTTCCAGGTGTGGTTGAATTGACAACTCAGCTGCTAATACTTGAGAGTATTCTTTGGCTCCCCTTGTGTCAAATCAATAAATTTGGGTTAAATACTTTACCCTCGAAAACTGTTGCGATCCCCTATACTTGTGGGTTATGAAGATCCTTCAAGTAAGTTGTCATGGTTGCAAGCAATAAAAATTGCTCTCTAAATATGTATGACTTATTAGTGTGGAGAAAATAAGCTTTATACGATCTTGTGATGTGGAAGGAATAAAAGCGACGGATTGCATAATAAAGGTCCATATCACAAGTGGCAATATAAAGTGACGTTCTTTCGCATTAAGATTTTGTGCATCCAACCATAAAAGCACATGACAACCTCTGCTTCCCTCTGCGAAGGGCCTACCTTTTATTCTTGTCTTATACTTCATACAAGAGTCATGGTGATCTTCACCTTTCCTTTTTACATTTTATCCTTTGGCAAGCACAATGTGTTGGAAAGATACAGATATATATAGCTAATTGGATGTGAGTTTTCATGAACTATTATTGTTGACATTACCCTTGAGGTAAAAGGTCGGGAGGCAAAACTATAAGCCCCTATCTTTCTCTGTGTCCGAATAAAACTTCATACCCATAAATATTGCGTGAGTGTTAGCAATTGTGAACGACTAAATGATGGTTGAGTATGTGGACTTGCTGAAAAGCTCTTATATTGACTCTTTCATATGTTATGATAAATTGCAATTGCTTCAATGATTGAGATTATAGGTTATTGGTTCTCAATGAAGTTTCTGATTCATACTTGAAATTGTGATTGAATTGTTACTTTAGCATAAGAGATCATATGCCAATATATGTATGTGTTGTTGCTCTAAGAATGATCATGATGCCCTCATGTCCGTATTGTATTTTATCGACACCTCTATCTCTAAACATGTGGACATATTTTTCGATTTCGGCTTTCGCTTGAGGACAAGCGAGGTCTAAGCTTGGGGGAGTTGATACGTCAATTTTGCATCATGCTTTTATATCGATATTTATTGCATTATGGGCTGTTATTACATATTATGTCACAATACTTATGCCTATTCTCTCTTATTTTACAAGGTTTTACATGAAGAGGGGGAATGCCGGCAGCTGGAATTCTGGGCTGGAAAAGGAGCAAATATTAGAGATCTATTCTTCACATCTCCAAAAGTCCTAAAACTTCACGAGAGCACGTTTCAGAATATATAAAAAATATTGGGCGAAAGAAGTACCAGAGGGGGGACACACACCGTCCATGAGGGTGGGGGCGCGCCCCCTGCCTCGTGGGCCCCTTGGCAGCCATCTGATGCCCATCTTTGGCTATATGGAGTCTTTCATCGAGGAAAAAATCATGAGCTAACTCACGGGACGAAACTCCACCGCCACGAGGCGGAACCTTGGCGGAACCAATCTAGGGCTCCGGCGGAGCTGTTCTGCCGGGGAAACTTCCCTCCCGGAGGGGGAAATCATCACCACCATCATCATCATCGATCCTCTCATCGGGAGGGGGTCAATCTCCATCAACATCTTCACCAACACCATCTCATCTCAAACCCTAGTTCATCTCTTGTATCCAATCTTTGTCCCAAAGCCTCAAATTGGTACCTGTGGGTTGCTAGTAGTGTTGGTTACTCCTTGTAGTTGATGCTAGTTGGTTTATTCGGTGGAAGATCATATGTTCAGATCCTTTATGCATATTAATACCCCTCTGATTATGAACATGAATATGATTTGTGAGTAGTTACGTTTGTTCCTGGGGACATGGGAGAAGTCTTGCTATAAGTAGTCATGTGAATTTGGTATTCGTTCGATATTTTGATGAGATGTATGTTGTCTTTCCTCTAGTGGTGTCATGTGAACGTTGACTACATGACACTTCACCATTATTTGGGCCTAGAGGAAGGCATTGGGAAGTAATAAGTAGATGATGGGTTGCTAGAGTGACAGAAGCTTAAACCCTAGTTTATGAGTTGCTTCGTAAGGGGTTGATTTGGATCCATATGTTTCATACTATGGTTAGGTTTACCTTAATACTTCTTTTGTAGTTGCGGATGCTTGCAATAGGGGTTAATCATAAGTGGGATGCTTGTCCAAGGAAGGACAATACCCAAGCACCGGTCTACCCACATATCAAATTACCAAAGTACCGAACGTGAACCATATGAACGTGATGAAAACTAGCTTGACGATAATTCCCATGTGTCCTCGGGAGCGTTTTCCTTTATATAAGAGTTTGTCCAGGCTTGTCCTTTGCTACAAAAAGGATTGGGCCATCTTGTTGCACCTTATTTACTTTCATTACTTGTTACCCGTTACAAATTACCTTATCACAAAACTATCTGTTACCGATAATTTCAGTGCTTGCAGAGAATACCTTACTGAAAGCTGCTTATCATTTCCTTCTGCTCCTCGTTGGGTTCGACACTCTGACTTATCAAAACGACCATGATAGATCCCCTATACTTGTGGGTCATCAATAGTAGGGATCAAGCCCTAACAAAACTAACTAGATTACATGATGAATCTTATCCAACTCCTCACCGACCAGCGAGCCTACAAAGGAATTACTCACTCCCGGTGGGGAGCATCATGGAATTGGCGATGGAGAAGGGTTGGTGATGACGAAGAACGAAGACCCCCCTCTCCGGAGCCCCAAACGGACTCCAGATCTGGCCTCCCAATGAAGAACAGGAGGTGACGGCAGCTCTATCTCGTGGATCACGATAATTCTTTCTCCCTGATTTTTTCAAGAAAAATAGGATTTTATAGCGTCGGTTTCAGGGTCTGCGGGGCCACCAGGTGGGGACAACCAACCTGGGCGCGCCAGGAGGGGGCTCCTGGTGGGTTGTTCCCACCCATGTGCCCCCTCCGGTGGATCTTGGTTCCAGAAATTCTCTTTATTAATATAAAAAATCCTCGCAAAGTTTCGTTCCATTCCGAGAACTTTTATTTCTGCACAACAACAGCACCATGGTAGTTGTGCTGAAAACAGCGTCAGTCTGGGGTTAGTTTCATTCAAATCATGCAAATTAGAGTTCAAAACAAGAGGAAAAGCGTTAGGAAAAGTAGATACATTGGAGACGTATCACTACTTCATCTTGTCATCATTTGCTATGCTTGCTTTTTTGCATTCTCATGCTCATACATATTTTGTTTGCTAGATGGCAGTGGCGACCGCTATGTATCACGAAATGGAGAAGCGGCCATTTGCGTTTAGCCATTGTTGAATCATACTGAATGAAAAATCAAAGGGGACACAACTTGTGGCCGATCTCAAGGCCGACAAAAAGAGGAATGATGGCTCAAATTCCCACCAATCAATTGGATTTGATGAAGAAGAGAAAGATGTTGTCGTGGAGAATGGAAGAGACATCGTGCAGAAGGATAACCGGCAAGTCATGGGAAACAAGTGGGAGAAGGCAAGGGCCTCCCGTGATGCCGCGGCTACAAAATTGTCCTCTACATGGACGGGCATTTTTTCGGTGAGGGAGAACAAGAAGAGGATAGGTACAAGCTCATGTTGGATATGCAAAAGGAGATATTGGATTGGGACTGAAATAGGGCAGAGAAGAAGCTAGAAATTAAGATGGAGAAGATTGAGTTGGAGAAGTAAGAGGCGGCAATCAAACGAGAGCTCGAGAAGGCCAAGAAATTTTGAGAGATAGAGCATGAGAAGGAGAGGTTGCAAATCGCACACGACATCAGATTTGAAGATCATATTGGCGACAAAAGTCTCTTGGATGAGTATGCGAAGAAGTGGCTTGCGGGGAAGAAAAAAGAGAACAAGGAGCGTAGGGACTACGAGGCGGCGAGGGCGGCTATAGCAGCAACGGAGCATGCGACAAAGATGTAGGCGAAGCATGAGGCAAGGATGCAGGAGGAGCATGCGGATCGGGGGGCAAGGATGGCGGAGGAGCATGCTGCATGGATGGCGTCTGGCAAGTGATCCGGCCAGCCAGCGAATGATCCGTCATGCTTGGACATTGATTTGATTCTAACATGTCTGGATTGCTTAACTATTTGCTTTGTTGTATTTGTTTTGAACTATTGAATTCAGATGATTTGTATCGTATGATCGATGTGCATGGATTACATGGATTTAAGGATTCATATTTGAGGTGTGTGAATGTGCGGCAGGCGTATAAAAGACCGGATTTGTCAAGTCCAGCTGTAGATCTCTTAGCCTATGCACTTCCGTATGTCAAGGGCTCAAGGCAACGCGTGGTGGTAGAGCATGTACTCCGAAATGTCCCCCTTTTGTTTTTTTGCTGTGCATAACTTTTCTTCGGCACCTTGATTACACACAAGACTTTGTACATCTTAAAGAAGGAAAATTATCCACTCGACTATGTTTAACTTTCTGGACGAGAAGACAAGGCCGCAGAGCTTGCCATTTTCTTTATTGATTGATGCCAGGGGTAAAACCTACAAAATCCACTCCATGACTGAACGAACAAGGCATTCTTCGCAAAATAGTTTTGAATATGTTACAGTGCCCGGTTGCTTAAGATTCCACCAAGAATTACACGATAATCCATGTTTCAGGCATGGCCATGTTCTGAAGATACATATGATTTCTTGTTACCTACCCACTGGAGACTGGACCCATGACCAAGGCAATTGCAGAACTGTAATCGCAGATTCAGAACACAAGGACGCCAGCGCAGGATCCTGCTGCTGCAACCTGATGGAGCGAGGGGCCAGCGCGGCCGCCCCGCCTACACATCCAACTTTGTGCATGCATTAAGATAACGAGGGAGCAAGGAAGCATTTTTGTTGCTGTTGCTGTTGAAATTTGGTACCTGAATGCCAAGTGACAGTTTGTCAGTTCAGGATTAAGAAGCTCTGAACTTGCTCTTTTTTGTAACCAGAAGCTGCTTGAAATGTGTGCTTCCTACCATGGACAAGCTTATATATAATCTACACACAAGGATTTGCACCGCAAAATGTTCTCTAAAACTTAAATAGATATTCATAGCGGCAATAGTTGGTTCGGATGCTCAAACATAACACCAGATAGGTGCTGATGTACAAACCGCCGGTTTACCGGAAACGCTAACCAATCATTCGAGACTAAAAGAAGACGCAAGAGTCGAACAACAGGCTCAGCCTGAGCAAGCCAAGAAGAATGTCACGATAAGCTCTAAAGTCCCAAGTCCGTATCACCGTCGTCACTGTGATTCTGTGAAGCACTGCCAGCTTTCGAAGTTGAAGTACGCTTCTGAAACATAAGCAAGTCAAATACAGTACTTGTCAGGGAAAACCTAGAATACCCATTAGAAAAGAAAGCACTGTTAACCCAGTAACTAGGCAACTAATCAAATAAAACACCACTGTTAGCAAAAAAAAATAGGTACACAGATATGCATAGATTCAAATATGTAAATGCACATAATTGTAGCATAGTGGAAATCATTCATATATGGAGTTAATACAATCAGTACCCTTACATTTCAAGATATGCTAATTTGCTTATTTAAATATGGTAGAGGAAACTAGAATTGATACAGGTAACCAAAACTAGCAAGCTAGAGCGGAAAGGGAAAAAACATTACATCAAGATCCTGTGTAACTCTTCCGATCATATCATTGACGCTTTCAATCGCCTGAGTAGTAGCCTGTAGTCAAGTCAACTTTATGAGCCAAGTCTGTTTCAAGGAACAGTTCTACTTCTAAGTGATCTGGCTAGTAGCCGCCGGAGGGACCTTGGTAGCTGGAGTCTCATGCAAGACAATTGTTACAAATATAAGGGTGCACACAATGTCTTTGCTCTTCAGACGATTATCTATTCAAACTAAAAATATGAAAATAAAAGGTATGGTAACTTCCATCTCGATAAGGAATTACCTGATCTGCAAAGTGTGCACATATTTGATTGTTTTTCATGCATATCTTTTGTCGCATCACATCATCCAAGATTTGAGGCAGTAGATGATTAAGTCGAGCGTGCAAAGATTGTGTGGATGCCTACAAAATGGTAATTCAACAATTTGTTACATCTTTGACGTAAATTAGATTTCAGCCAACATACAGTTTCCTTATGCTCATCTCTACTCCTATAAAAATACGAGTTGGTGATGATGGTGTGCATGCCTTGCTTTAATTTCAACCATCGGATCTGCATCCAACGCACTGTAACCAATCTGTGGTACATTTTGCAAAAAAACGCCCGCTGCATCACACATTTGCAGATAAGCCCCCTCAGTCCATCTTTCCTGTTCGAGTCTCTGCCCCACCCCCACCAGGTAAAAAAAAACAACTATCGACCTTATCCATCTCCTCTCCAGAACGGGAGGCACCGTACGAACCGCCGCCGGCAGCGCTGGAATCGATCCGGCGATGTGGCAGCTGCCGGCGCCGTTCAACCCCTGCCCCCCTCCCCACCCCCTCTCCCCGCCTTATGCCTTCTACCAGCCCCACCTCTCACCGCCGCGACGACCCCATCCTCCTTGCCGTCTCCTCCGTGGTTCTGCCCCCTTCCCCGTGCGATGCCAACCTCGGCAAGTAGGCCGCTGCCGCCGCCGTCCGCCTAACGACGCCTGTACTGCCTCCTCCTCTGCTGCTGCAGGCTTAGCGTAGATCATCACTGCCACCTCTGTCCCCCTTGTCGTCCCCTCCGCCGTCTCACCCGTCTCCTCCGCCGCTGGCCGCTGCTGGTCCGCCGCCGACGGATCTTCTGCCTCTTCCTCTGCGGTAGTGTTCACACCGACCTCCGCCCACCATCGCCACCACCTCCCCCTCCTCGATGTCTCATCCGCCCCCTTCACCCTCTCCTCCAACGCTGACTGCCCCAAGTACGCCGCCGGCTACGAGCTGCTCATTCACAGCGGCGGCGGCGCCACCACATACTACTCCTTGCCCTTCCCCACCGGCGCGCTATTCTTGGCTACTGTCACCCTGTCCACCCATGCCGCCTCCCAAATTCAAATTTTCTGCCAAACCCGCGCGCCCAGGCGGAACTGTCTAGAAACCATCCTTGCAGGCCCATATGTA
>NC_041388.1:417217726-417223702 GCF_002162155.2 Triticum dicoccoides | reverse complement strand
TATATATATATATATATATATATATATATATATATATATATATATATATATATATATCAAATTTTCTAGCACTCTGAGTTCAAATCCGCGCGCCAATGTGGAGCTGTCTAGAAACTACTATTGAAGACCAATATAAAGCAAATGGGACTCTCGCTGCTGCACCCAAAGAAGCCAAACGCTGGTCACGGCATTCTTCAGATTGAACGGATTGTGAGGACTTCGTCTTCTGTTCTACTTCGTGAAGGACCAAGGTATGGGTGGATCTTCTTACTTGTGCAATTGTAGATGTGCAATGACAGAAATGACTGATCTGATTAGGAGATCAAGCACCAGTACTAGAGGAATGGTTTACTATGCTTAGATTGCTATGCTAGCCCACTTCTATTCTAATATGATTTTTACACAATAAATGCTAGCACTGATAATTAGCGAATATAATAGCAGTTTGATTTTTTATTCATCTATTGGCATAGATTGCTGGACCACGGATAGCCACATCCTTGTCAATTGATGTTATACTTTTGTAGTACCACATTATACTTGTATTGCGATATTGCTTACAATTGAAATCTTGAAGTATAGTTGCTTAAGTTAACCAAATAGTAAATATGCATTGGTACTAAATATGCACATAAATACTCAGTGGCAGCTCCAACTACAATTGGAATTTTTTTCTCACCGAATCACTGATTGTTAAAATGACGATCCACATGGCAGGTCCAAAAGATACTCATCAAGCTCAGAAATTAGAAGTCTCCAGGAGAAACCCTTGGATTTAGGTGTGAAACTGAATAATCACAAGGTCAGGACATACTGGGTGAGTTAGGCTGAATATTCAGTATGTGTGAGTGCATCATGCTTCATACTCCCATTGTTGACTGGAAGCTGTGAAGCCTATTATTAGACATGCTTGGAAACTATTGTGATAGGTTCTATGGAAATGTTGTGAAAAATTCATACTTGATCACTTCTGTATACTACTATGTTCTAATTTGTAGTTTTTGGCTACCATACATGTGCATGTCATTTGTTTTATTCATATTGTTACTTGATGATGATGAAATTTATCATATGTGCAATTTCAGATCTAAATATAAATTGCTCTAAATTTATCATACATGTCGTTGGCTTAAAATAAAATATCATGTTGTCTTTTGGCAAAGAATAGTATTCTTGTTAGATTACATATAACATTCCTATTGGCTTTTGTGTTTTGAGCTTTTAATTCATTTGGCTAACCTCATACTCTTCTGATTTGGGGAGAAATAATCAGGTCTTGCGCCCAAATGTTACAATCCTCGTGCCAACAAAGCAATAAAGGAAAACAAAAAGGTTGCTATCTTGTCCCTTATCGCTTGGCGGAACAATCTTTTGCATATATTTGTATAATCTGACTATTGGTTCAACTTTAAATAACACAGTGGTCGATGACAATAATAAGTCCCACAGAACTGGGCCCAATGGCATGCCACCGACTCAGACGGGTCTATTTATACGCGAGCCGACATGTGTGACGCATTTGAGTTACTCGTCTTCTTCGGATGATGAAGTGACAAACCAATCAGCTGTGATTTTTCCTACTAATAATGGTATGCTGACATCAATTGAGTACTTGGAGCGAGGAGAAAGTTCCAAAGGTAAGTCTATAAGGCGAAAGTGTGTGCTTATGTAATTTTGTTTACCCACTTAATTAATTCATCATAAAATACTATAGGGCAAAAGCGTGCATGTGAAGCACTAAGATATGCTAGTCGTACCCCTGAACAAATCCAAGCAAGGCGAGAACGTGTGAGAGCACGTCGGCAAAATTTAACACCAAATGAGAAGGAAAGGATTAATGCACACAGAAGAAAGAAAAGACAACACATAACACTTGATGAGAGGAATGCAAGCCAGCGAGCACGTAGGCAAAGTTTGACGCTAGATGAGAGGCAAGAAAGAAATGCACGCCAGCGAGCACGTAGGAAAAGCCTACCACCCGAAGAGCGGCAAGCACTCCTAGCTCAGCGTAAAGCAAGCTACGCAGCTAAACGAGATACCCTCTATAAGGATTCTGTCGCAATGCAGTACCCTAAAGGTTCGTTGGTGGGACATCTATCATCAAGCTCTTATGTCTTTAGCTGCCCAAGTACGCTGGCGCAAACTTCTGCTACGGTTCAAGGTAATTCTCACATACACATTCGTTTATCTCACCAATTTTTTCAAAGGTTGAGCCGGTATTTTACACTATCATTGAAATAACAAGTAATCTTGAAAGCATACCTGAAGCGGTGGAAGAGGATCACATAGTTTTCACTAACACAGGTATGCTTATGGTGTGGATGCCTTCTTTTCATTACTGATTATATTATAATTTTTTCAAAGGTTGAGCCGGTATTTTACACTATCATTGAAATAATAGGTAATCTTGAAAGCATACCTGAAGCGGTGGAAGAGGATCACAGAGTTTTCACTAACACAGGTATGCTTATGGTGTGGATGCCTTCTTTTCATTACTGATTATATTATAACACACATTCAGAACCATCCTTATAACTTAGAATGGACAATTCATTATTGGCTCCCAATGGCTTCATATGTCTAGGTTCCCCAACAGAAAGCTTTGTTGCGGACGATAATCAGTTTGAAGAAGAAGATGATGAGTACTTCATATTTGCTGGCAGAGGTATTGCCATTGTCATGGATGCCTTACTTCCTTACATGTATTGCACAAAAACTGCAAGACCTATATAACACTATTCATCTCATGTATATGTAGGCGATGATGAAGACTGTGATGACATGATGGATGCATTTACAGCAGTTCCTGATCCATATGATCGTGTCTACGAGAATATACCTGTAAGTACTCACACGCTGGCACCTAAACCTGATTGCAAGCATTGTGGTGCAAAGAGGTTCCAGTATGAGACAAATGGATTTTGTTGTCGGTCTGGAAAAGTTAAGTTGGCACACTTAGAACCACCCTTGGAACTTAAAATGCTATACACAAGTTCAGATCCCAATGCCGTGCATTTTAGGGATAACATTTGATACTTCAATGGACACTTTTCATTCACTACCCTTGGAGTCAGTCTGGACAACAGATACACAAACATGAAGTCAGGAGTCTATACGTTTCGAGCTCACGGTCAGATTTACCACAACATCTTCTCATTTGGTCCAACTCAAGATGGGCCAAAGCATTTGGAACTCTACTTCTATGATGACGATCCCGGTTTACAACATAGGTTTTGGCGCTCCCCGAACCTAGACCGAGATGTCATTCGAAGGCTTGTTGACATCCTGAAGGATAATCCTTATTCTGAAACGTTCAGGAATCTAGGTGGAGTCGATGACCTTGAGGAATACCGTATTGAACTGAACACCGACATGAGGTTGGACCAACGGAGGTATAATGTGCCTATATCATCGGAGGTTGCAGCTATTTGGGTTGAGGGTAGTGAACTCTGTAAGTACTTTGAGCGTAGCATAGTATTGTTCGGCAACGACAACAAGAGATATAGCATCCAACCATATTATGGATGTTATGATCCGTTGTCTTACCCTTTATTCTTCCCAAGAGGGGAGATTGGTTGGCATCCTGAAATCCCAAAGAATGGTGTCAGCTTGAATGAGATGCTTCAGTCCCGTCGCAGTGGTCGACAGAGTCTAGGTAATTCATATAACGAAAATAACATGTGTTAATGTTGTTTATCCTCATTGTACTTACTTTTCCTGATTCCCAATATTGTCCTTTTGTTATCTCTCATTTATAGGTTCATATACAAATAGTCGATTATGCGTCTCCGTTAGAGACTACTATTGCTACAAGTTTCAAAAGCGTCGTGGTGTATTTAACACCATGCTATACGGTAAACGACTATTCCAACAATATGTGTTTGATATGTACATCAAGGTTGAAAGCTCAAGATTGGACTATATAAAATGTAGCGACCTGACCCGAATGGATCAAGTCTCTGTGCTTACGTGTCATCCCTGGATCGGTATGCTGACACATACAGTACTCGAGGATTTATAACAGAGGTAAATCACATGTATAGGTAACGTAAAATACTATTACCTCAATCCAAAATAGCGGAAGTAACAAGGTTGTGGATTCCCATCAACACCAACGGCAAAGTTGAGTGTAGAAATCGTAACCCTAACGTATCACTTACTCGTCGTAAAATACTCCTGCAACATGAGACCTTGCAGCCACAAAGGGTCAGTACATTGAATGTACTTGCAAATTCACACCAGAGGATAATGATGAATAAAGGCTATCACTACATGCATTTAAGGCTGGTGGAAAAGCTCTATGGTTATAAGGTTTTTGCGAAAAGCCAATTTTTCCCTACTGCAAAGGAATAAATTTTTATTTAACTATCATGGTGGTTGTAGAACATTGAGAATGGTTGACAGCATTCTCAATCCCAATTAAATATCATCATTAAACCCAACAAACTTAATTTAAGGTAACATGATGAGATTCACATGATAATCCAGGTACTAGATACTCAAGATGTCCATAATCGGGGACACGGCTAATCATGATTAGTTTATACATTCTGCAGAGGTTTGCGCACTTCTCCCCACAAGACTCGATTGCCTCCGTTTGGTTTCTCACACTACATGGTGTTTGAGAAGACGGATGACCGAGACATAGTCTTTCAGAAGCGCTAGCACCTTACGATCGGGTAGACCGTACCACCTACATCCCCTACATCTGCTAGTCTACCACTGTAAGAGTTTGCACGACTTAGTCAACTATGCTAGAGCCCATAATAGTTTGTGGCTGCACAGGAAGTTTCTAGCATGAATAATCTTATGATCCCTTTGAGCCTGGGTGGCGAACCATAGGATGATCACACGGTAACCCCGAGATCTCCTAGGACAACACTGGTATATCCCCAGGTGTCCGGGCAAGTCCACTGGTATATCCCCAGGGTGCCCCAACCAATCCACCCAGATGTGTATTATAGTAGCCACCTTAAGTTAAACCTTAGTTAACAATAATCTCTCACATCTTTCATGAATTCTCTCAAACCAATCCACGTCTACGTGCATAGCATAGCGATATAAGCATAATGTAGAAGTAACTCCCAGGGGTTTGATAATAAAATGGCAATAGGTTCTACCTGATCATCTACTTCCCAATACCCACATGTTAATGACATCCTAATCATGCAATGTTTGAGGATTGGAACTAATGCATAAAAACTGGGTATGAAAGGGGATATGATCAAAGTGTGAACTTGCCTGCAATGTTGATGAAGATGATTCGCACTCAAAACTCTTGATAGCTCTACTCGTCACACTCCGGTCAATCTATCGTAAGCAAACAATAGTAACCACACATAAGCAATCACTCAAAAGATTGGAAAGAACGAAGAAGTCGATTCGGAAAATATCAAAACCAAGCAAATAGCTCTTGCAACATAAAACAATTTCTAACAGTACCAAAATTATGTGAATTTGGCCTTATCAGAAAGTTTAGGTCAAGAGCTTTAATTTGCAAAAAGAATCAACTCAAACGGAGTTACGGATAAAAAGATATGATCAAAAGAAGTTTGAATACAAATCAGTTCTAATTCAAATTTTAAACTTTTCAAAAACATGTTTAAGTTGTTTTACTGGATAGAGGAGATCGTAACAAAGACGTGGGCGTTGGTTTCGTTGGATTTGGACTAACGAGTAAAAAGTAATGATCGTTTGAAGTTCAGGGACTAAACTGTAAATAAAGTATTCACATCTAGGTCCCTGGCCAAAATTACAGAAAAAAAAAGACTAAAAGGCGAACGTTCGCTTATAAGGTCTAAACCGTGGACGTTCGCTGTTTAATAAAACCTAAAAAAATAGATCTAGTCTAGGTTTTTTTTTAAAAATACCGAACTTAAAATAAAACCGGATCGGACGGCAACGGCGACGGCGGCGGTTTCCGGCGAGGCGAGCGGCCACGGCGGCGTGCGGGCAAGGCGAGCGGCGCGAGCAGCA
>NC_041388.1:417167668-417217119 GCF_002162155.2 Triticum dicoccoides | reverse complement strand
CAACAGCAGCGGGCGGCGGCGCGGCGAGGCGCTGCGGCGGCGGTGACGAGCAGCAAACAGTGGCAGAGGCGGGGAGAGGAGAGAGAGGGAGGGGCGTCGGGGCCCGCCTTTTAAAGGCACGAGGCCGAGGCCTTCCTTGGGTGAGGGGGCGTCCGGCGGCGTGGGGAAGCCGGACTCCGGCGAGTCCTGCTGAGGCACGCGAGGAGGAAGGCCGCGGCGCGCTGGCTGGGCTGGGCCGTGGCCTATTGGGCCGGCCCAGTTCGGCGGCGGAGGAGAGAAGAAGTTTTTTTTAACATATTCTCAAACAAACAAAAATAAAAAGGACAAAACAAAATAAAAATATTATATAGGCATATAATATATCAAAATTTTCAGAAAAATATTTTCTACGACATGAACATTTTTATAACTTCAAATAAAATCCACACAAATTCATATAAATCAAAGAGTGCTACTAGTCTATTAAAATCCAACCAAAATCATTTTAAAAATACCAAAATGATTTCAAATTAATTTTTCTCCAATTTTCTAATGTAGGGAATCATGTTACCCTAATTTCCATATATTTTTATTTTTGGAGAAAAATAATTTGAATAAAAACTCAAATAACTCTAAATTGAAAATAAATTCAAAAGAACTTTGAATTTTAATTCTTTGAAACTCCCAACTCATATTTCATATAATTTGAAGAAGTCATTTTATCTTCTCTCATGAAAATCATTGAGTTGCATAAAGTTTCTAAATTGGAAAATATTTCCCAATGAAATTCAAATATTTTTCAAACACCCTTTTCATTTATTTAAATGGAAGAAGTCATGTCATCTTCTCTCTAGGGTTTTGTATTTGAAAAGAATTTGAATTCACGAAGATCAAAATGCAAAAGGGTGAAAGTTTGGGAAAGTCCTTTTATTCCCTCTCATTTAACTTTCAAAAAGTTTCGAATTTCACTCAATCAATCACACAACAATCAAACAATCAATCAATCAATCTATTTATTATAACATTCCAAAATTTAGAATTTTGGGATGTTACAACAAAAAAACACCAGAAACAAATACGTGCTGATCTATACCAAGGTGTTGTCGATAGCCTTCAAGCTGGGGAAAACCGTGCGGATGAAGTGGGCAAACGAACTATAGTTCCTTCATCATTTATTGGGGGAAGAAGAGATAGGAGACGAAGATACCTTGATGCCATGGCCTTGGTGCAAAAGTATGGGAAGCCAGATATTTTTTTAACCATGAGTTGCAACCCTAATTGGGATGAAATAATTAGTGAGCTAGAGCCTGGACAAACCCCACAAGATCGTCCTGATCTTATTGTACGAGTATTTCGAGCAAAGTTGGAAGACCTCAAGATACAACTTTTTAAAAGGCACATTCTTGGTAAGGTAGCAGCATATGTGTATGTAGTTGAGTTCCAGAAAAGAGGTCTACCACATGCTCATTTCCTCCTAATCGTGGAGGGGAGGTACAAGCTAACATGCCCAGAGCAATATGACTGTCTCATATCTTCTGAATTGCCAGACAAATCCAAGTATCCTGAGTTGTACAAAATGGTCGTGAAGCACATGATGCATGGTCCATGTGGAGTCCTAAACCCCAAGAATGTGTGCATGCAGAAAGGTAGCTGCAAGAACTATTATCCACGACCATTTAATGTGTCAACCCTTCAGGGAAAGGACTCATATCCCATATATAGGAGGAGAGATGATGGACGCCGTGCAAAGGTACGTGGCCAAGAGTTAGACAGTAGGTGGGTTGTTCCATATAATCCTTACCTACTAAGAAGGTATAATTGCCACATCAATGTCGAGGTTTGCTCAAGCATAAAAGCTGTAAAGTACCTCTTTAAATACATATATAAGGGGCATGATCGAGCATCTGTTTCTATCGATGAGGTGGATAGTGATAGGAACATTGATGAGATAAAGCAATACCGAGATTCCTGGTGGGTTACTCCACCAGAAGCATTATGGAGGATATATGGTTTTGACCTTAGTCAGATATTTCCATCTGTTAGACAACTCCAACTCCACCTCCCTAATATGCACATGGTGTCGTTTCCCGCGGGTGCAAATCTGAATGATGTCCTCTCTCAAGAAGGAGCTTCCAAGACCATGCTAACTGAGTATTTTGAGGCAAACAAGAAATATGAGTTGGCTCGAGGAATTTTATATAAGGATTTCCCATCTTATTTTGTTTGGATGTCAGGTGGAAAGTATTGGAAAAGGAGGGATGAACGCACACAGATTGGGAGAATTGTGTCTGCACATCCAGCTGAAGGGGAGAGGTATTATCTTAGAGTGCTTCTAAACCATGTCACAGGTGCTACATCCTTCCAAGACCTTAGAACAGTGAATGGTATTGTTTACTTGACATTCCGTGAAGCTGCTGAAAGGAGGGGTCTTATCGAGTCAGATAATACTATCAACGAGTGTCTTGATGAGGCTAAGGTTTTTCATATGCTATCTTCCCTTCGGAGGCTATTTGCCACTATATTGGTCTTTTGTGAACCCAGCAATGTGTGTGGCCTATGGGACAGACACATGGAAGCTATGACAGAAGACTATCGACTAACACAAATGTGCCCCCATGCAGTTGAGCAGATGGCGTTATTAGATATAAAGAATATGCTTGAATCGATGGGTAAGGACATATCATCATTCCCTCTCCCAGAAATTGACAAGTCATATGATGCCTCAGATAATGAGGCTAGGGAGATCATAGAGGAGTCCACGATAGAGGTGGACCCAAAACACCTTGGCTTGTCATCTTTCCTAAACCCAGAACAGAGATATGCATATGATGAGATACTTGCGACCATCAATAGTGGCCAAGGAGGTGTGTTCTTTGTTGATGGACCCGGAGGCACGGGAAAGACTTATCTGTACAAAGCACTACTTGCAAAAGTACGTGCCGAGGGTAAAATAGCTGTTGCAACAGCGACAGACATCAGGCGTTGCTGCATCCATCTTGCCTGGAGGGAGGACTGCACACTCAAGGTTTAAAATACCATTGAACACCGAAGACGGTGGGGTCTGCAGTTTCACCAAGCAAAGTGGGACAGCTAAGCTTCTTATGAGGGCGTCCCTCATAATTTGGGACGAGGCCTCCATGACAAAGCGGCAGGCGGTCGAGGCCCTTGACAATAGCATGAGGGACATCATGGCTCGACCTGACCTACCGTTTGGTGGAAAGACAATTGTGTTTGGGGGAGACTTCAGACAAGTGCTTCCTGTTGTTCGTAAGGGAACAAGGTCCCAAATAACTGACGCGACGCTGCGTAAGTCTTACCTTTGGGAGAATATGAGACAACTAAGACTTGTCCGTAATATGAGGGCTCAGAGCGATCCATGGTTTGCTGATTACCTTCTTCTTGTTGGGAATGGCACTGAAGATACCGTGGATGATGATTACATACGGCTTCCAGATGAGATTTGTGTACCATACACCAGCGACGCCACTGATATTGATAAGCTTATTGAAAGTGTTTTCCAGATGACCCTAGAAGAAAACCTCTTGCATCCAAATTACATAACGTCCCGAGCAATTTTGTCAACTCGGAATGAGTACGTTGACAAGATTAACATGAAAATGATTGAGAGGTTTCCTGGGGAGGAAATGATATACTACAGTTTTGATCACGCGGAGGATGATCCACACAACTACTACCCTGCAGAATTCTTGAATTCATTAACACCTAATGGGCTACCTCCCCATATCCTAAAGCTGAAAATTAATTGCCCTATTATATTGTTACGCAACATTGACCCAGCGAGTGGTTTGTGCAATGGGACGAGGTTGATTGTCCGAGGATTCATGAGGAATGCAATAGATGCTGAGATTGTGTTGGGCCAGCATGCTGGTAAGAGGGTGTTCCTTCCTCGAATTCCTCTTTGCCCATCAGACGATGAGATGTTTCCATTTAGGTTCAAGAGGAAGCAGTTTCCAGTTAGACTTAGCTTTGCTATGACCATTAACAAGGCACAAGGACAAACTATACCAAATGTTGGTGTATACCTCCCTGAACCGGTATTTTCACACGGGCAGCTCTATGTTGCTCTTTCTAGAGCTACATCTAGAAGTAATATGAAGATTCTTACTGTACCGGATAAAAAAAAGGAAGGCCAGTCCAACTCCACTGCAAATATTACAAAGAACATAGTCTACAAAGAAGTTCTCAGCATGTAGTCCAAGGTATAAATCACTCAAGTACAATTTGGTTGCCGTAAAAATTATATCTATCTAACTAGGGTCATGTGGAGGATTTACGGAAAGACAACTTAGATACTTGCTTTAGTGTTCATGATTTTTTTGTAACAACAATTATATGTGTGTTTGAATTGTTTTTAGTAGTTTCCTTTGTTACTCCCTTTGTTAAAAAAAATAATAATAATTCAAACAATGCCGACAGCAGGTTGCTTTGTCATCAACGCATTTCATTTGGTTGGTAGCTCCACATCCAATTTTCAGGGCACACCCTGAATATTTGTTTCCTTTCTGTCTGTTATTGGCATTTTGTTTTTCTTCGCAGAAACCTGGTTGATGTAAGAAAGTTACAAGTAGTCCAATACTAATATTTTTGTATCTACATGCATGTGCACTCACCCCTTCTAAATACATATGATTCAAAAACATCTTTTACTTAACAATTTGTTTCTTTGCTTCTGTACAAAATGTACAAGTGTTGTTCAATGTTTTTTCCTTTGCCTAAATATACTACAGAGTACATACCCTCTACAAGCTCCTTGTTTTTTCGTTTCTCTAAATATACTACAGACCATTATATATATGCAGTACTGATTACCTGATTTCCTTTTAGGTGAGAAGATGGATGAAGCCAGAGCTCGAGGGCCAACATTGTTAGCATAGATGGTTTTGAGCAAACGACTAAAAGAAGGTCCTGGGGATCCAAACAATGTAGTTTTGTGTGTTTGTCAGTTCCTAACATCTTGAGCAACCTTGCAGAAAGGAGCTCTTTGAGGACTGTTGTGACATAGATCCAGCAAGCTGGTGATGGTGGTGCAGGAAGTGTATGTGCGTCGGTATGGCTGGAACCCCATGGTCATGAGACTAGCGATGTAGTCGTCGTCGTCCTTTTTGTGCTCTCCTGTGTTGGTCTATTTTGGGATTCTGTGTACAATATCTTTTTTTTCCTGTATGAGAGTTAACTGCAGTTTGTCAGGTTACTGGTTGACGATGCTCTTGTTCATGTTACCAAGGATGATGTAGGGAGTAGTTGTTTACGCGTGTTGGGTTTGGGTGGCTAATGCTCAGCCCGTATGGTGTGTGTATGTGCGTGTGTGTATTGGGTTTGGGTGGCTAATGCCCAGCCCGTATGGTGTGTGTAATACTGAAAAATTCTATATTGTTTGCATTTACTATTCATTTGGATGTATGTAAGCTCGGGAACATAATTGAATATTTGGAAAAGCATATTGATAACATACATGGGATGACCCGACATACGTCAATCTGAACACATGCATAGTTATTCCGTGCATCGCACGGGCATCTTACTAGTCTTCATAAAGTCTGGACCACATTGTTTCCTTCTTGGCAAGATTCTGCTCCCAAGCTTCCCATTTTTTCAGTTCCCACCCATCCCGCTGCTTTGGTCTGCGCACGATGCCAACCTTACTGAATACTTCTAAACGTACAAGTGACTTCACACAGTTGTGAGATTGCAAGTTCTGCCCGTGGGGACTGAAATCTAACAGCTTCACCATCTTGCTCAAATCAATCTTGAAGTTCTCACTAAGCAACTCATACGAACATACATCATCGCTGCCAAGTTGTGTGAAGATCCTATCCCTGTGAACAAAATGTGGACCCAGAATGTAATTAGGTGGGTTCTTAATGTTGTACTTCCGGCTCCACCTTTGTTGCTCTGCCGTGTTGTCAAGTGTCCAGATCTGCAGCTCACCAAGAACAGTTCTGGCATCATAACGACTAGTTTGAGCAGTCACTATACATATTTTCCCATCTATATCTCTGATCAAGAACTTACGAGAACCATAGTAATCATGATCTTCGCGTGCTGCTGGCAGTTGTATCATTGCAAAACTTTCTTCCAATAGATCAAAGGACAAAACTGAATGCTGCCAGTTAGCTGACATGTCTTCAGTTAACCAATACATTTTGCCATCAACATTGACAACTCCAGAGTTTCTCACACTGATCAAGCTAAGAGCTTTTGGAGTTTGGATATCTTTCCATTTCTCATCGCCGAGTGTGTAAACTTGGATGATGTTGAACCTGTCTTTATTGTGGGGGCGACCATTAACGCAATCACCGAGGAAGTGTGTAATCTTGTATTCTTTTGTCACGGGATGAAATCCAAAGCTGTAGAAACAGATCACCTTTCACATTCTTCGCAGGTTTCTGAAGATGTAGACATTCACCAGTTGCAAGGTTAGCTATCTTAATCATTGATGTCTTTGTGTATAAGCCAAGAAGGCCATTGCATGAACCGAAAAGGAAATCATCAGGCCCAATCACTGGCACTGCATATCTCGATGGCGCCCAGGCTTCATCAATTAGGACAGCATCACTAGGGTAGGGCTCGCCTGAAACCAAACCTCGCGGGAAGAACAGAAGGGCATAATTTGGCGCACACTGGAGGTGCAATGCAACAAACTGTGGATCCCGGATGATGTTGTGCCAGTGCTTGCAGACTCCGACGCACGTCAACAGAGTGCTCACTGGAAGCCCCAAAAATATCCGCTCAATGATGTCTACTGGGAGGCGGTTTATGATGCATTCCTCATTTATTTGCTTCTTTGATTTGGTTTCTTCAGTAACCATAGTGAGTAGCCAATGCTGAAGCAGCTGAACTACCAGACCCTTCTGCAAACAGCCAAACACACATTTTCAATTAATGATAGCTAGATAGATCTGACTTTGAAATAATTTTATGGGCGAAGAAAGAATGTGAAATTTATGCATTCATATCTCGCTTTCAAGGTTATTCACCAACCAATGTGCCAAGGAAGATACTGATAGCATCTCAAAATCTCTGCTCCGAAATTTTCACTAAAAATACTCGCTTCGCCAGGCTAAGAAAAGGTCAACAATCTCCAGTTACCCAAAGTGAACCCACGGTCAACAAAATATATTTTCTCTCATGTACCAAAAGTGCAGATTACTGTCGAACACTCGTGCGCGCCGTCCCACCAGCGCCTCAATCCCTCAACTACAGCCAGTAACTACAAACCCCAGACGCCATTACAGCAAGTAGTCAGCACCTCGACCACGGCAAGTAACTACAAACCCTAGCCGCCGTTACAGATGGAGGAGCGCGGACAAGAAGGAAATCGGGGGAGAATGCATTCCGCGAGCAAAAGGGGGCATCGAGGGCTCACGACCACGATTCAGAATTTCAGATCAGACGAGCTCCGCGGTCGCCGCCATGGGATTGGGATGGGAGGGCTCTCCGCTTGACGGTGAAATGATTTCCCGCCGCTCCCCCCTCGTCGGCTCCTCGACCCCTTCCGGCGGCTCCGGGGTATCGCCCAAGAGGAACAAGTTATATTTTTTTCTAGCGTGGCCGAAGAGAGGAACGAGTGTTTTATGCTGCGCAGGCCAGGTTCGGCCCAATTAGCCCAACACTGTCCATTCTCCACTGGACTCATAACTTTTTTTTCAAAAAAAAAAACTTTGGTGGATCTAAAAATTCGAGGCTGTCATGTTTTCTGGACGAAAGCTTTGCCATTTTCCATTGATATATCATGGGTAGAATTTGTGCAATTCACTACACGAGTGAACAGAAAAGCTTATTGCACAAAATACTTATTTTTTTGCGGGGGCACAAAATCCTTATCCAAAACATTAAGGCCAGCGCTAGGCGCCGGTGCGCCGGCCCAAATTTGGGTCGGTCGCGCCCTAGCCATCCGATTCAATTCATCTAGGCCATCAGTTCCTTATCAAAAAGCTGCTTCATCCCTTCCCCCCTCGTGTGTCTCTCCTCTGTGTTGTCTTCCTCACCTCGCCACGCAGCTCCACCCCGTTCCCAGACAGCCGTTGCCTCCGCCCCCGCCGGCTTGCCTCGCCGTCGACACGCGCCGCCGTCACCGGTCGCCTTTTTTACCCGCTCTGCTGCACGCCGGCAGCACCTCCCCTACACTTCTCCCTCGCCCTTTGTGGTCATGGGTTGCCGTCGTTGGCGGCGGCAGCTCTGCTCGCTGGCAATAGTACGACGCTTCCTCGTCCCTCGATGGTTCCAGCAAAACAAGTAAGTGGTTGGAACATTGTGCCCCTACCGGTGCCGCCCCAGCATGGATGGAACGATGGAGACGACGAAGTAACTCGCAAAAATCACAATATGTGGTTCCAGCAAAAAATTGTGCTGGTTGTAGCATCTCATGTCGCTGGTTGAAGCTCGCCGTGCACCATTAGTAGCCTCGATCTTCTCTGGTTCCAGCAAAAATGGACTATGTTTGTAACAAATGGTGTTGCCAATTGCAGCTCCGCATCACGGTGGTCGTAGCATTTCGCCGCATGTAGCAGCTCCGCCGTTGCCTGACGCAACCCCGTCGCTTTCTCTGGTTCCAGCAAAAATGGTCAACGGTTGTAACAAATGTTGTTGCAGGTTGCAGCTCCGCAGTACGTCGGTCGTACGATCGTCGCCTGACACAACCCCGCCGCTTTCTCTGGTTCCAGCAAACAAAGTCGCCGGATGTAGCTTTTTGATCTGCTGGTTGCAGCTCGATTGCACGCAGTAGCAGCTTCCCAGCATCTCTGATGGTGGTTCGAGCAAAAAATAAATTGGTTGTAGCATCTGTGGGGCTGGTCCCAGCATGCGTCCCCTACGGTCCGCAAACATTGGTTGGCTTTCGTCTACGGCGACACCTCGGCCGCCTGGTTGCAACATAGAGGGCCACCCATCTCTTGTCCCATGGCTGGAGAGGGGGAAAAGCCGAGGAGGAAGTGTGGGGGTGGCCGCCAGTTCGCTGGAGTAGGACAAATAGATGACGGCCTCGGTTTCACGCCCGGTGGTGCAGGGCGGTGGCCGGAGACCGATGCTCTCACAACAACTTCCGCTCGCGGGATGGAGGGGATGGGTTATGGTCGTGAGCGGGAGATGCAGTTTGCATCGCGACGGGGTCTGAAGAAAAGAGACGAGTGGAAGACAACACACAAGGGCTGTAGGATTGCCTTCGATCCAACGAAGCGCGCGCGTCCGGCGCAACACTTCGACCGGCGCACCGGCAGCAAACGTTTCCCAAACATTAATGTATGCATCAAGGGCGCTCGCTCGCGCGTGCCACGTAGGATCGAACCCGACAAAAATGGCTCTCAGAAAGATTCGGTATCGACTGTTGTGTCTTCGGCCTAATTAGCAAAACGCTACTGCCATTCTCCATTACACTCGAGTACAGCATTGTTCAAAAATATTTATAGAACTTCGGTTAAATCTTAATTTTGTACCTTTAAAAGAAGAAACAATTCCCCGATTCATTATTTTCTGGAGGAAATGGCAAAGCTTGTCATTTTTCATTGATCTCAGGGGTAGAATTTTTTTTGACGAAAAAGCAGCAGGGTGCTGATTTTCATTGATGAAGGAGAGTACAAAGTACAGTACAGGTGCAAAAAAACGAGAAAAGGAGACAGAGCAGGGCGCCGGAGACCCTGCCTACAAACACCGGCCTAGCACCATCCATTCATAGAATAAAGTGCAGCACATCCATCTATACCTGGGCATATCTCGGGCCGGGCCGGTCTTCGGGCCAGGCCTAAAAAAGCCTGATGCTAAAAAGCCCGGCTCGGCCCAGTAATTGGGCCTACTAATTCCGGCCCAAGCCCAGTCGGCCCGGCCCGGCTATGGCTAAAATCACGTTTTTTGCAGGCCTGAGCCCGGCCCGGCAACGGCTAAAATCACGTTTTTTGCAGGCCTGAACCCGGCCTGATTTACCTGTCAGGCTCATTTCCCAGGCCCGAGCCAGGCCCGATGGCACACACGGGCTCAGCCCGGCCCAGGATTTTCGGGCCGGGCTGCCTATGGCCAGGTCTACATCCATCAGACTGCCTATCGTCAATGATGAACGTGTGCAACAGAGCTGAATTTAGGGTTGAAGATCCTGTCGTTTCGTTCCTTCCAAAGGCACCAAGAAACAAGCAGGCAGGGGCAGGCAGCCTTCCCGGTGGCTCTGGAGATCGGCCGTCGGAGCCGAGAGCGTAGGCTGCCTGCCATGGACATGTCCAGGTCAGAGAAAGGCCTCCCCAAGTAGAAGGCCGTTTGTGCCCAAACTTGCCGGGAGAAGGGGTAGCCAGCGATGAGATGTAACGCCGTCTCGGGGTCGGTGTGGGTGGCAGAGAGAGCAAATGGGATTCTTGCTGGTAGTGCAATGAGCTTACATGTCCAGCCAGGGAGTCTCTTGGCCAGTGCGTCAAGGATTGGTTGTAGATCTTCTCTTCTTAGCCTTGCATCAGACAACGGCAGCCAACAGGGCCGTCTCGTGGTCGTGGCAGCATTTGATCGGAGTTGCTGCACTCTTCTTGCTCCAGTTGGTCCGCAGCCCCGAGATGGAGTGGAACAACTCCACAAGAGTGACAACGGCATCGGCATGCATCTCAGTCCGGGATGGGCTGATGAAGAGCACAACGTCATTTGACGACGCTGTGGATCAGGCTAACAGGCCTCAAGTCAGTGAGCTGCGTTGCGCCCTCGTGTTTCGGGATCAAGATCATGGTCGCTGTGTTCAGGGCGTGCAAATTGGAGGCGTTGCAGTTCACAAATTAACAAACAACGCTAACTGCGCAAAACAGTAATGAAAATTTACATATTTAGCCACTTGCTTACAACTCTGACCGGAATCACACCACAATTCATATTTCCGGCATGATCATGTTCTAAAGATACGTAAGATACCTTGCTACTCTACTGGACCATGACCCCAAAAGGCAAACGCAGAATTGTAACAGACCAATATTCTTCAGTGTCAGGAACCTGGTTTGGATCTTCTGATCAAAGGTCTTTCAGTACGCAAATTCTTCAGTGTCTCAAACAGACCAATATTTTTAATCAGGTCCAAGTGCAACAAATTGAAATGGAGAAAACATAACGGTGGTACTGCAGAAATAACTGCTCTACAGGCGAAAGAGCTAACAAGTCCCTCGACGGTAAAAAGAAGCAAGAGTTGAATAACAGCCTTAGTAGGCTGAGAAGAATGACGATAAGCTCTCAAGTATCAAGTCTTCGCGTCATCGCCCTCGCTGTGATTCTGAGAAGAAATGCCAGCATTTGTACTCGAAGCACCAATCTGAAACATGAGTAAGGTTCAAACACAAGACAATGGTACTTTCATCACACATCAGGGAAAAGTCTAGAATTCCCATTACAGGAAAAGATAACAAAATGTTTTCAGTTCCTTTAAAAAGAAAAGGTGCAGACAGCATAATAATCATGTCGCCAGATTTTGAACTTGAAGCTCAAACGAGAAAACGGGAAATGGAAAATTTAACATTTACCAATCAATCCATGCTTCCTACTCTGAATGTTCCTCAAGTCTTATATGTTAATTTGTCTGCTATATAAAGCTGTACGATGTAGAACAACTTTAAGTACCTCTTACATTACTTGACAGCAACCAAAGTAACTTTTAGTTCCAAACACAGCTGCACAGCTATGCTCAATTAACCATTATTCACTAAGTCTGCCAGCAAATGTATAAGAATGGGACTGAAAGCAATACCATGCCATTAAAAGACGATAAAACTTGGCAGAGCCTATATCTATGTCTGTAAGTCTGAAAATACAAGTTAAGAAAGGAATCAACACGTAAAGTGTTTTGCAACCAACCCAGTTCCCAAATTTAGGGCACTTACACAAACCTTGATGAAAAAAATATTTCTTACTGATGCAAAATTTGTTGATTGTGGGGTACGGGCTACCTACCTAACAAATCAATGAACACGACAACTAGACAACTTGCACACTTAGCAAAAAGAACTAAAGTACAGGTGTATGCATAAATTAAAATATGGGATGGAAAATAATTGCATTATTACAAGGGGGTCATTCATTTGTATGACATGAGATAATCCAATTACTTTGCTTATATTTCATAAGAAACTATTTCTTTTATTCCGGAAGAGATTAAAATGGATATTGGAGACAAGAACTAGCGAGCTATAGCAGAAAGGGAAAACATGAAAAAATTAGATCAAATGTAAACTTTTACCTGGTCATCTACAGCACTATCAATCATGTCAAAGATACTATTTGTTGTCTGAATCATAGCCTGTAGACAAGTTTAACTTTATTCATTTGACATGTTTCAACGAAAAGTCGTCAATGATCTGGCTTGTAAATTTAAAACACTATACCTTTATAATAGTCTCACTATTATTAATACGAGCAATTAAATTGTCCTGATCCAGCTTCTGTGCCACACAATTAAGATGCCGGAGGGGTCTTGTCTGCTGGAGTCTCATGCAAGGCATGTGTTACAACAACGATAAGGGTGCACTCAAACATTCATATGCCTTCTGCTTTTCAAATGATTAATGCCTATTCAAATTTAAATGTGAAAAATAAAGGTATGCTGACGTCCATTTAGGTAAAGAATTACCTGGTCTGGAAAGTTTGGAAATATTTGATCGATTTTCATGCCTATTTCCCGTCGAATCGCATCATCCAATATATGTTGCAGTATATCATTGAACCATATGCCATTTTGTTGTGCACATGCCTGTCAAATAATGAATTTCCGTTAAATTTCTGCAACTCAGCTATTGTTAAAATTTCCAGAATAATGAATGTCTGCTAAACTCAATTTGAATGCAGTCGACATACAATTCCATTAAGCTCAACTTGGTGAATGACACTCCGCAATTTTTCATTCTCAGAGAGCCCACGCTCCCACGCCTCCCACTTGTTCAATTCCCAGCCTTCCCGCTGTTTTGGCCTACACACAATCTTAGCATTCTTGTATACATCTAAACGTACAAGTGACTTCACACAGTTGTGAGATTGCAAGTTGTGCCTGCAGGGACTGAAATCTAACAGCTTCACCATCTTACTTGAATCAATCTCGAAGTTCTCACCAAGCAACTCGTAAGAACATACATTATTGTGGCCACGTTGTGTGAGGATTCTATCCCTGTGAACAAAACGTGGACCCAGAATGTAATCTGGTGGGTACTTAATGTTGTACTTCTGGCTCCACCTTTGCTCTACCATGTTGTCAAGTGCCCAGATCTGCAGCTCACCGACAAGAGTTCTGGCATCATAACGACTAGTTTGAGCAGTCACTATACATATTTTCCCATCTATATCTCTGATCAAGAACTTACGAGAACCATAGTAATCATGATCTTCGCGTGCTGCTGGCAGTTGTATCATTGCAAAACTTTCTTCCAATAGATCAAAGGACAAAACTGAATGCTGCCAGCTAGCTGACATGTCTTCAGTTAACCAATACATTTTTCCATCAACATTGACAACTCCAGAGTTTCTCACACTGATCAAGCTAAGAGCTTCTGGAGTTTGGATATCTTTCCATTTCTCATCACCAAGCGTGTAAACTTGAATGATGTTGAACTTGTCTTTATTATGGGGACGACCATTAATGCAATCACCAAGGAAGTGTGTAATCTTGTATTCTTTTGTCACGGGATGAAATCCAAAGCTATAGAAACAGAAATGATCACCTTTCAGATTCTTCACAGGTTTCCCAAGATGTAGACATTCACCAGTTGCAAGGTTAGCTATCTTGATCATTGATGTCTTTGTGTATAAGCCAAGAAGGCCATTGCATGAACCAAAAAGGAAATCACCAGGCCCAATCACTGGCACTGTATATGTCGATGGCGACCAGGCTTCATCAATTAGGACAGCATCGCTAGGGTAGTGCTTCCCTGAAACCAAACCTGGCGGGAAGAACACAAGGGCATAACTTGGCGCACACTGGAGGTGCAATGCAACAAACTGTGGATCCCGGATGATGTTGTGCCAATGCTTGCAGACTCCGACGCACGTCAACAGAGTGCTCACTGGAAGCCTCAAAAAGACCCGCTCAATGAGGTCCCCTGGGAGGTGGTTTATGATGCATTCCTCATTTATTTGCTTCATTGATTTGGTTTCTTCAGTGACCATAGTGAGCACCCAATGCCGAAGTAGCTGAAATACCAAACCCTTCTGCGAACACACATTTCAATTAATGATAGCTACATAGAAACTGACATTTAAGTAATTTCATGGGCAAAGAAAGAAGGTAACATTTATGCATTTTTAATTTTTTTTATCTCGCTTTCAAGGTAATTTACCAACCAATGTGCAGGAAGATACTGATAGCATCTCCAAATTTCTGCTCCGTGTAAGACAATAGGCTTTGGGGGGAACCGGCACAACCCTCTAGGGGTGGCCTATCACATATATATATAATGAGGTGGTATACAACGTTACAATATACACATGTAAATACAGTCTAACACCCTCCCTCAATCTTAGCCACTTTCTAATGAATCTAGAAGGGTAAGATTGCGCCTGCAAGTCTCAAACTGTGGCAAAGGCAATGGCTTGGTGAAGATGTCAGCAAGTTGATCCTTGGAAGAAATAAACTTGATCTGTAGTTGCTTCTGAGAGACACGTTCACACACAAAGTGATAGTCAACTTCAATGTGTTTCGTTCGGGTATGGAATACCGGATTTGCAGAAAGGTATGTAACACCGATGTTATCACACCAAAGAACAGGAGGCTGTGATTGGGGTATACTTAACTCCTGAAGCAAGGACTGTACCCAGATGATCTCTGATGTGGCATTGGCCACAGCCTTATACTCAGCCTCAGTACTGCTATGCGAGACAGTAGCCTGTTTCCGAGCACTCCAGGCAATCAGGTTAGAGCCAAAGAAGACAGCATAACCCCCCGTGGATCGCCTGTCATCCGGATTGCCAGCCCAGTCTGCATCAGAATATGCTGAAAGACAACCAGAGTCAGACGGCCGAATATGCAAACCATGAGCCACCGTGAAACGAATATAGCGCAAAATCCGCTTAACAGCAGACCAATGAGTGTCACGGGGTGACTGCAGATACTGGCAGACTCGGTTAACAGCATAGGAAATGTCTGGTCGCGTGATCGTCAAGTACTGGAGCCCACCAACAATACTCCTGTACTCTGTCGCATCAGAAGAAGAAAGAAGCACACCATCAACAACATTGAGCTTATCAGTGGTAGACATGGGTGTAGTCGTCGGTTTGCACTTAAGCATCCCAGCTCGCTGCAACAAATCCAGAGAGTACTTCTTCTGCGTCATAACAAGGCCAGCAGCACGAGAAGTAACCTCCACACCAAGAAAGTAATGAAGCTTCCCAAGGTCCTTGACTGCAAAATCAGCACCAAGTGAGCGAACAAGCGCAGTAGCAGCCGACTGAGAGGAGCTGACCAAAATGATATCATCTACATAGACCAATAAGTACATAGTAACCTCAGGCCTTTGAAGAAGAAACAATGAGGAGTCAGCAGTTGATGATGCAAAACCATGAGCACGAAGAGCCATTGCAAGACGAGCATGCCAAGCACGAGGAGCCTGCTTCAGACCATAAATTGCCTTGGACAGACGACAGAGATGATCAGAGCGATCCGGATCAGAGAAACCCGGAGGCTGGCGCATGTAAACCTCCTCCGCCAAGACACCATGAAGAAAAGCATTTTGAACATCAAGCTGACGAAGAAACCAACCTCGAGTAACAGCCAGAGAGAGAAGAAGTCTAATGGTAGTAGGCTTGACCACTGGACTGAAGGTGTCTTCATAGTCAAGTACAAAACGCTGTCGAAAACCACGAGCAACCAGACGAGCCTTATAGCGCTCAATGGACCCATCAGAATGCCTCTTCACTTTGAAAACCCATTTGGAATCAATGACATTTACCCGTGATTGTGGAGGAACAAGAGTCCATGTCTGATTGCGAAGAAGCGCTTGATACTCCTGCTCCATGGCCTCTCTCCAATGAGGAATGCGCATAGCAGCTTGATACGTGCGTGGCTCAGAGGATGGATCTGCGAGAGCAGCAGACATGCACGCCGCTAACCTATTGTCTTACATGGTATCACGCTAGGTTACGTCCGCTTCCGCCTAAAAACCCTAAACCGCCGCCGCCGCCGCCGCCGCCACCGCCGCCGCCGCCGCGCCCGCCGTCGCCGTCGCCCGACTGCTATGACGTCCGCCGCTGCGTCTGGCTCCACCGCCACCGGTTTTCTGCCGGCCTCCCTCGCGGCACTTCTCTCGAGGCCGCTGGATGCCGCCTCCCTTCAGGCGCCGATCGGGACACGGAGCGTCGGCTCCCTCTTCGCGCTCCCGCCGGCTGCTACTTCGCCCGGGCAGGCGCTTGTGGCCCACACCGCCGCCGCCCCGTCAACCGCGGCTGTCGCGCCCTCGGCCACTGCGCCGCTGGTGGTGGAGGACGTCGCGCTGGCAGGCTTCGCGACGTCAACCGCGGCCATCGCGCCCTCTGTCACCGCGCCGGCTGCCCCTCTGACTGTCTCCACGGTGGTCTCACCTCAGCTAGTCTCCTCGATGGGATCGCAGCCGCCGCCGCCGTTTCACTTTGGCCATCTCATCACCATCAAGTTGTCGTCGGACAATTACATCTTCTGGCGCGCGCAGGTTCTTCCGCTTCTTGGGAGTCACTATCTGCTTGGCTATGTCGACGGCTCTCTCCCTTGCCCTCCTGCACTGGTTGACAGCGTGCACGGTCCGGTCTATAATCCGGCTCACCGTGTCTGGACAGGGCAGGATCAGGCGAACCTCTCCTCCATCCAGGGGTCGCTCTCTCCGGCTGTTGCTGGGCTTGTTGTCTTCGCCAAGACGTCCCACGAGGCATGGACTATTCTTGAGCGCTCGTTTGCGGCACAGTCGCAGGCTCGTGTATCTGGGCTCCGTCGCCAACTTGGGGAGTGTCAGAAGCTTGACTCCACCGCCACTGAGTTCTACAACAAAGTCAAGAGTCTCGCCGACACGCTGGCCTCCATTGGACAGCCCCTCACTGTTGGGGAACGTTGCAGAAAACAAAAATTTTCCTACTCGTTTCACCAAGATCATCTAGGAGTTCATCTAGCAACGAGTCATTAGATGCATCTACATACCTTTGTAGATCGCGCACGGAAGCGTTCAAAAGAACGGTGATGATGTAGTCGTACTCGACGTGATCCAAATCACCGATGACCAGCGCCGAACGGACGGCACCTCCGTGTTCAACACACGTACGGGACGGGAGACGTCTCCTCCTTCTTGATCCAGCAAGGGGGGGAGGAGAGGTTGATGAAGACCCAGCAGCACGACGGCGTGGTGGTGGATGCAGGGCGTCACAGCAGCAGGGCTTCGCCGAGACTACGAGGGAGAGATGTAACGGGGAAAGATGGAGGCGCCAGGGGCTGGTCTGAAATCCCTCCTCTCCCCCCACTATATATAGGGGTGCCAGGGGGCGCCGGCCCTAGTAGATGAGATCTACTAGGGGGGCGGCGGCCAAGGGGAGGTTTCCCTCCCCCCCAAGGCACCTAGGGGTGCCTTCCACCACTAGGACTCCTCCTTGGTGGAAACCCTAGGCGCATGGGCCTATAGGGGCTGGTGCCCTTGGCCCATCTAGGCCAAGGCGCACCCCCTACAGCCCATGTGGCCCCCCGGGACAGGTGGCCCCACCCGGTGGACCCCCGGGACCCTTCCGGTGGTCCCGGTACAATACCGATAACCCCGAAACTTGTCCCGATGCCCGAAATAGCACTTCCTATATATAATTCTTTACCTCTGGACCATTCCGGAACTCCTCGTGACGTCCGGGATCTCATCCGGGACTCCGAACAACATTCAGGTTTCTGCATATACATATCTTCATAACCCTAGCGTCACCGAACCTTAAGTGTGTAGACCCTACGGGTTCGGGAGACAAGCAGACATGACGGAGACGACTCTCCGGTCAATAACCAACAGCGGGATCTAGATACCCATGTTGGCTCCCACATGCTCCACGATGATCTCATCGGATGAACCACGATGTCGAGGATTCAATCAATCCCGTACGCTATTCCCTTTGTCTATCGATATGTTACTTGCCCGAGATTCGATCGTCGGTATCCCAATACCTTGTTCAATCTCGTTACCGGCAAGTCACTTTACTCGTACCGTAATGCATGATCCCGTGACCAGACACTTGGTCAATCTGAGCTCATTATGATGATGCATTACCGAGTGGGCCCAGTGATACCTCTCCGTCATAGGGAGTGACAAATCCCAGTCTTGATCCATGTCACCCAACAGACACTTTCGGAGATACCCGTAGTCTACCTTTATAGTCACCCAGTTACGTTGTGACGTTTGGCATACCCAAAGCACTCCTACGGTATCCGGGAATTACACGATCTCATGGTCTAAGGAAAAGATACTTTGACATTGGAAAACTCTAGCAAACGAACTATACGATCTTGTGCTATGTTTAGGATTGGGTCTTGTCCATCACATCATTCTCCCAATGATGTGATCTCGTTATCAATGACATCCAGTGTCCATAGTCAGGAAACCATGACTACCTGTTGATCAACGAGCTAGTCAACTAGAGGCTCACTAGGGACATGTTGGTGTCTGTTATTCACACATGTATTACGATTTCCGGATAACACAATTATAGCATGAATAAAGACAATTATCATGAACAAGGAAATATAATAATAATGCTTTTATTATTGCCTCTAGGGCATATTTCCAACAGTCTCCCACTTGCACTAGAGTCAATAATCTAGTTACATTGTGATGAATCGAACACCCATGGAATTCTGGTGTTGATCATGTTTTGCTCTAGGGAGAGGTTTAGTCAACGGATCTGCTATATTCAGGTCCGTATGTACTTTACAAATCTCTATGTCTCCATCTTGAACATTTTCACGAATGGAGTTGAAGCGGCGCTTGATGTGCCTTGTCTTCTTGTGAAACCTGGGCTCCTTGGCAAGTGCAATAGCTCCAGTGTTGTCACAGAAGAGCTTGATCGGCCCTGACGCATTGGGTATGACTCCTAGGTCGGTGATGAACTCCTTCACCCATATTGCTTCATGTGCTGCCTCCGAGGCTGCCATGTACTCCGCTTCACATGTAAATCCCGCCACGACGCTTTGCTTGCAACTGCACCAGCTTACTGCCCCACCATTCAAAATATACACGTATCCGGTTTGTGACTTAGAGTCATCCAGATCTGTGTCGAAGCTAGCGTCGACGTAACCCTTTACGACGAGCTCTTCGTCACCTCCATAAACGAGAAACATTTCCTTAGTCCTTTTCAGGTACTTCAGGATATTCTTGACCGCTGTCCAGTGTTCCTTGCCGGGATTACTTTGGTACCTTCCTACCAAACTGACGGCAAGGTTAACATCAGGTCTGGTACACAGCATGGCATACATAATAGAACCTATGGCTGAGGCATAGGGGATGACGCTCATCTCTTCTATATCTTCTGCCGTGGTCGGACATTGAGCTGAGCTCAATTTCATACCTTGTAACACAGGCAAGAACCCCTTCTTGGATTGATCCATATTGAACTTCTTCAATATCTTATCAAGGTATGTTCTTTGTGAAAGACCTATGAGGCGTCTCGATCTATCTCTATAGATTTTGATGCCTAATATATAAGCAGCTTCTCCAAGGTCCTTCATTGAAAAACTTTTATTCAAGTAGGCCTTGATGCTGTCCAAGAGTTCTATATCATTTCCCATCAAAAGTATGTCATCTACATATAATATGAGAAATGCTACAGAGCTCCCACTCACTTTCTTGTAAACGCAGGCTTCTCCATAAGTCTGTGTAAACCCAAACGCTTTGATCATCTCATCAAAGCGAATGTTCCAACTCCGAGATGCTTGCACCAGCCCATAAATCGAGCGTTGGAGCTTGCACACTTTGTCAGCATTCTTAGGATCGACAAAACCTTCCGGCTGCATCATATACAATTCTTCCTTAAGGAAACCATTAAGGAATGCCGTTTTGACGTCCATTTGCCATATTTCGTAATCATAGAATGCGGCAATTGCTAACATGATTCGGACGGACTTCAACTTCGCTACCGGTGAGAAAGTCTCATCGTAGTCAACCCCTTGAACTTGTCGATAACCCTTAGCGACAAGCCGAGCTTTATAGATGGTCACATTACCATCCGCGTCTGTCTTCCTCTTAAAGATCCATTTATTTTCTATGGCTCGCCGCTCAACGGGCAAGTCAGTCAAAGTCCATACTTTGTTTTCATACATGGATCCTATCTCGGATTTCATGGCTTCTAGCCATTTGTCGGAATCCGGGCCCGCCATCGCTTCTTCATAGTTCGAAGGTTCACCGTTGTCTAACAGCATGATTTCCAAGACAGGGTTGCCGTACCACTCTGGTGCGGAATGTGTCCTTGTGGACCTTCGAATTTCAGTAGGGGCTTGATCAGAAGTATCTTGATCATTGTCATTAACTTCCTCTCTAGTCGGTGCAGGCACCTCAGTAACATTTTCTTGAGTTGCGCCATTTTCCGGTTCAAGAGGTAATACTTCATCAAGCTCTACTTTCCTCCCACTTACTTCTTTCGAGAGAAACTCTTTCTCCAGAAAGGACCCATTCTTGGCAACAAAGATCTTGCCTTCGGATCTGAGGTAGAAGGTGTACCCAATAGTTTCTTTTGGGTATCCTATGAAGACACATTTTTCCGACTTGGGTTCGAGCTTTTCAGGTTGAAGTTTCTTGACATAAGCATCGCATCCCCAAACTTTTAGAAACGACAGCTTAGGTTTCTTCCCAAACCATAATTCATACGGTGTCGTCTCAACGGATTTCGATGGAGCCCTATTTAAAGTGAATGCGGCAGTCTCTAAAGCATAGCCCCAAAAAGATAACGGTAAATCGGTAAGAGACATCATAGATCGCACCATATCTAATAGAGTGCGATTACGACGTTCGGACACACCATTACGCTGAGGTGTTCCAGGCGGCGTGAGTTGTGAAACTATTCCACATTTTCTTAAGTGTGTGCCAAACTCGTGACTCAAGTATTCTCCCCCACGATCTGATCGTAGAAACTTGATTTTCCTGTCACGTTGATTTTCAACCTCACTCTGAAATTCCTTGAACTTTTCAAAGGTTTCAGACTTGTGTTTCATTAAGTAGATATACCCATACCTACTTAAATCATCAGTGAGGGTGAGAACATAACGATAGCCACCGCGAGCCTCAACACTCATTGGACCGCACACATCAGTATGTATGATTTCCAATAAGTCGGTTGCTCGCTCCATTGTTCCTGAGAACGGAGTCTTGGTCATTTTACCCATAAGGCATGGTTCGCATGTGTCAAATGATTCATAATCAAGAGACTCTAAAATTCCATCAGCATGGAGCTTCTTCATGCGTTTGACACCTATGTGACCAAGGCGGCAGTGCCACAGGTATATGGGACTATCATTATCAACCTTACTTCTTTTGGTACTCACATTATGAACATGTGTAGCATCACGTTCGAGATTCATAAAGAACAAACCATTCACCATAGGAGCATGACCATAAAACATATCTCTCATAAAATGGAACAACCATTATTCTCAGATTTAAAAGAGTAGCCATCTCGAATTAAACGAGATCCCGATACAATGTTCATGCTCAAAGCTGGCACTAAATAACAATTATTAAGGTTTAAAACTAATCCCGAAGGGAGATGCAGAGGTAGCGTGCCGACGGCGATCACATTGACCTTGGAACCATTCCCGACGCGCATCGTCACCTCGTCCTTTGCCAGTTTCCGCTTATTCCGCAGCCCCTGCTTTGAGTTACAAATGTGAGCAACTGCACCGGTATCAAATACCCAGGAGCTACTACGGGCACTAGTAAGGTACACATCAATTACATGTATATCACATATACCTTTTGTTTTGCCGGCCTTCTTATCCGCTAAGTACTTAGGGCAGTTCCGCTTCCATGACCGCTTCCCTTGCAATAAAAACACTCAGTCTCGGGCTTGGGTCCATTCTTTGGCTTCTTCCCGGCAGCTTGCTTGCCGGGCGCGGCAACCTCCTTGCCGTCCTTCTTGAAGTTCTTTTTACCCTTGCCTTTCTTGAACTTAGTGGTTTTATTGACCATCAACACTTGATGTTCCTTCCTGACTTCTACCTCTGCTGATTTCAGCATAGCAAATACTTCAGGAATGGTCTTTTCCATCCCCTGCATATTGAAGTTCATCACAAAGCTCTTGTAGCTTGGTGGAAGCGACTGGAGGATTCTGTCAATGACCGCATCATCCGGGAGATTAACTCCCAGCTGAGTCAAGCGGTTATGCAACCCAGACATAGTGAGTATGTGCTCACTGACAGAACTGTTTTCCTCCATCTTACAACTGAAGAATTTGTCGGAGACTTCATATCTCTCGACCCGGGCATGAGCTTGGAAAACCATTTTCAGCTCTTCGAACATCTCATATGCTCCATGTCTCTCAAAACGCTTTTGGAGCCCCGACTCTAGGCTGTAAAGCATGCCGCACTGAACGAGGGAGTAGTCATCGGAACGTGCCTGCCAAGCGTTCATAACGTCTTGTTCTGCAGGGAGAACGGGTGCGTCACCAAGCGGTGCTTGTAGGACATAATCTTTCTTGGCAGCTATGAGGATGATCCTCAAGTTCCGGACCCAGTCCGTATAGTTGCTGCCATCGTCTTTCAGCTTGGTTTTCTCTAGGAACGAGTTGAAGTTGAGGACTACGTTGGCCATTTGATCTACAAGACATATTGTAAAATATTTAGACTAAGTTCATGATAATTAAGTTCAACCAATCAAATTATTAGTGAACTCCCACTTAGATTAGACATCCCTCTAGTCATCTAAGTATTACATGATCCGAGTTAAACTAGACCGTGTCCGATCATCACGTGAGACGGACTAGTCAACATCGGTGAACATCTTCATGTTGATCGTATCTTCTATACGACTCATGCTCGACCTTTCGGTCTTCTGTGTTTCGAGGCCATGTCTGTACATGCTAGGCTCGTCAAGTCAACCTAAGTGTTTGCATGTGTAAATCTGTCTTACACCCGTTGTATGTGAACGTCTGAATAAAACACCCGATCATCACGTGGTGTTTTGAAACAGCGAACTGTCGCAACGGTGCACAGTTAGGGGAACACTTCTTGAAATTAGCATGAGGGATCACCTTATTTACTACCGTCGTTCTAAGTAAACAAGATGCAAAACATGATAAACATCACATGCAATCAAATAATAAACGTGACATGATATGGCCAATATCACATAGCTCCTTTGATCTCCATCTTGGGGCTCCATGATCATCTTGTCACCGGCTTGACACCATGATCTCCATCATCATGATCTCCATCATCGTGTCTCCATGAAGTTGCTCGCCAACTATTACTTCTACTACTATGGCTAACACGTTTAGCAATAAAGTAAAGTAATTTACATGGCGTTTCTTGATGACACGCAGGTCATATAAAAGAATAAAGACAACTCCTATGGCTCCTGCCGGTTGTCATACTCATCGACATGCAAGTCGTGAATCCTATTACAATAGCATGAACATCTCATACATCACATATAGATCATTCATCATTCATCATTCATCACAACTTTGGCCATATCATATCACAAACCACTTGCTGCAAAAACAAGTTAGACGTCCTCTAATTGTTGTTGCAAGTTTTACGTGGCCGAATTAGGGTTCTAGCAAGAACGTCTTCTTACCTACTTAAAGCCACAACGTGATTTGTCAACTTCTATTTACCCTTCATAAGGACCCTGTTCATCGATTCCGCTCCAACTAAACTGAGAGAGACAGACACCCGCCAGCCACCTTATGCAACTAGTGCATGTTAGTCGGTGGAACCGGTCTCACGTAAGCGTACGTGTAAGGTTGATCCGGGCCGCTTCATCCCACAATACCGCTGAAGCAAGAAAGGACTAGTAACGGCAAGAAAGTTGACAAATCTACGCCCACAACAAATTGTGTTCTACTCGCGCAAGAAGAACTACGCATAGACCTAGCTCATGATGCCACTGTTGGGGAACGTTGCAGAAAACAAAAATTTTCCTACTCGTTTCACCAAGATCATCTAGGAGTTCATCTAGCAACGAGTGATTAGATGCATCTACATGCCTTTGTAGATCGCGCACGGAAGCGTTCAAAAGAACGGTGATGATGTAGTCGTACTCGACGTGATCCAAATCACCGATGACCAGCGCCGAACGGACGGCACCTCCGCGTTCAACACACGTACGGGACGGGAGACGTCTCCTCCTTCTTGATCCAGCAAGGGGGGAGGAGAGGTTGATGAAGATCCAGCAGCACGACGGCGTGGTGGTGGATGCAGGGCGTCACAGCAGCAGGGCTTCGCCGAGACTACGAGGGAGAGATGTAACGGGGAAAGATGGAGGCGCCAGGGGCTAGTCTGAAATCCCTCCTCTCCCCCCACTATATATAGGGGTGCTAGGGGGGGCGCCGGCCCTAGTAGATGAGATCTACTAGGGGGGCGGCGGCCAAGGGGAGGTTTCCCTCCCCCCCAAGGCACCTAGGGGTGCCTTCCACCACTAGGACTCCTCCTTGGTGGAAACCCTAGGCGCATGGGCCTATAGGGGCTGGTGCCCTTGGCCCATCTAGGCCAAGGCGCACCCCCTACAGCCCATGTGGCCCCCCGGGACAGGTGGCCCCACCCGGTGGACCCCCGGGACCCTTCCGGTGGTCCCGGTACAATACCGATAACCCCGAAACTTGTCCCGATGCCCGAAATAGCACTTCCTATATATAATTCTTTACCTCCGGACCATTCCGGAACTCCTCGTGACGTCCGGGATCTCATCCGGGACTCCGAACAACATTCGGGTTTCTGCATATACATATCTTCATAACCCTAGCGTCACCGAACCTTAAGTGTGTAGACCCTACGGGTTCGGGAGACAAGCAGACATGACGGAGACGACTCTCCGGTCAATAACCAACAGCGGGATCTAGATACTCATGTTGGCTCCCACATGCTCCACGATGATCTCATCGGATGAACCACGATGTCGAGGATTCAATCAATCCCGTACGCTATTCCCTTTGTCTATCGATATGTTACTTGCCCGAGATTCGATCGTCGGTATCCCAATACCTTGTTCAATCTCGTTACCGGCAAGTCACTTTACTCGTACCGTAATGCATGATCCCGTGACCAGACACTTGGTCAATCTGAGCTCATTATGATGATGCATTACCGAGTGGGCCCAGTGATACCTCTCCGTCATAGGGAGTGACAAATCCCAGTCTTGATCCATGTCACCCAACAGACACTTTCGGAGATACCCGTAGTCTACCTTTATAGTCACCCAGTTACGTTGTGACGTTTGGCATACCCAAAGCACTCCTACGGTATCCGGGAGTTACACGATCTCATGGTCTAAGGAAAAGATACTTTGACATTGGAAAACTCTAGCAAACGAACTATACGATCTTGTGCTATGTTTAGGATTGGGTCTTGTCCATCACATCATTCTCCCAATGATGTGATCTCGTTATCAATGACATCCAGTGTCCATAATCAGGAAACCATGACTATCTGTTGATCAACGAGCTAGTCAACTAGAGGCTCACTAGGGACATGTTGGTGTCTGTTATTCACACATGTATTACGATTTCCGGATAACACAATTATAGCATGAATAAAGACAATTATCATGAACAAGGAAATATAATAATAATGCTTTTATTATTGCCTCTAGGGCATATTTCCAACACTCACCGACTCCGAGTTCAACTCGTTTATTGTCAATGGTCTTGATGAGGAGTATGACGCCCTAGTCGAGATCATCAATGAGAGAGGCAACTCCACGCCCATGCCAGCACACGAGGTCTTTTCACGCCTCCTGCTTACTGAGCAACGAGTCGAGACGCGCCGATCCAGGGGCAACGGCGCCCTCTCGGCAAACGCCGCCACCAAGGGTGGTCGCTCCTCTGCTTCATCCAGGGCTCCTTCGGGGCAGTCACCACCACCCGCCTCGGCCCCTCCTCCTACTGCGACGCTACCAGGGGCTGGCGGTCCACGTGTGTGCCAGCTTTGTGGTCGCGATGGGCACTGGGCCTCGAAGTGTCACAAGCGCTTCCAGCGGGGTTTTCTTGGTCTTGGCAATGACGGGAAGGATACACGCAACTTTGCTCGTCAGGTCGCCATGGCTGATCGTCCGCCGCCGCAGAAGCCACAGGGACACACTCAGTCCTACTCCATTGATCCCCAGTGGTACATGGACTCTGGGGCGACAGAGCACCTGACCAGTGAGATGGGGAAGCTTCACACTCGTGAACCCTACCATGGCTCCGACAAGATCCACACCGCCAATGGAGCAGGTATGCACATCTCTCATATTGGTCAAGCATCACTTCTCACTAGACATGCCAATAGGAGTCTTCAACTTCGCAATGTTCTTCGAGTTCCATCTGTGACACGTAATCTTCTTTCAGTTCCTAAACTCACTCGTGATAATAATGTGCTTTGTGAATTTCATCCTTTTGATCTTTTTATTAAGGATCGGGGCACGAGGGACATTCTTCTTAGTGGGCGGCTCTGCCAAGGTCTCTATCGTCTGGAGCATCCTGGCGTCGCTCGCGTCTTCAGTGGAGTTCGGGTATCTCCGTCACAGTGGCATGCTCGTCTTGGTCACCCGGCCACACCTATTGTCCGGCATGTTTTGCGTCGTCATGAGCTTCCTAGTGTGTCTAGTAATAAAGATGTAGCAGTGTGTGATGCTTGTCAGCAGGGGAAGAGTCATCAACTTCCTTTTTCGGAGTCCAGTCGTGAGGTGAAACATCCTTTAGAACTTGTGTTTTCAGATGTATGGGGTCCTGCTCAGACTTCTGTTAGTGGTCATAATTACTATATCAGTTTTGTTGATGCTTACAGCCACTTTACCTGGCTTTATCTTATCAAACGTAAATCTGATGTGTTTGACATTTTTGTTCAGTTCCAAAAACATGTTGAACGCCTTCTCAAGCACAAAATTGTTCATGTTCAGTCGGACTGGGGTGGCGAGTATCGCAACCTCAACTCCTTCTTTCAGTCGCTTGGGATCACTCACCGTTTAGCATGTCCACATACACATCAGCAGAATGGTTCAGTAGAACGTAAGCATCATCACATTGTTGAAGCTGGTCTGACTCTTTTGGCCCATGCATCTGTTCCGTTTCGTTTTTGGAGTGATGCTTTCACCACTGCATGTTTTCTCATCAATCGTACTCCCACTCGTGTTTTGAATATGAAGACTTCCATTGAAGTTCTCCTTAGTGAACAACCGGACTACACCTTTCTCAAGGTGTTTGGGTGTGCTTGCTGGCCCCATCTCCGTCCATATAACAAGCGTAAGCTCAAGTTTCGTTCCAAGAAGTGTGTTTTTCTTGGTTATAGCTCTGATACCATGTAAGACAATAGGCTTTGGGGGGAACCGGCACAACCCTCTAGGGGTGGCCTATCACATATATATATAATGAGATGGTATACAACGTTACAATATACACATGTAAATACAGTCTAACACTCCGAAATTTTGACCACTCCAGGCTAAAAAAAGTAACAATCTCTAGTTACCCAAAGTGAACCCACGGTCAAAAAAAAATCTCTCATGCACCAAAAGTGCAGATTACTGCCAAATCCAGCGAACACTCGTGCGCGCCGTCCCTCGGTGCCTCAATCCCTCAACTACAGCAAGTAACTACAAACCCTAGACGCCCTCGGGCGCCATTACAGCAAGTAGTCAACACCTCAACCACGGCAAGTAACTACAAACCCTAGCCGCCGTTACAGATGGAGGAGCGCGGACAAGAAGGAAATCGGGGGAGAATGCATTCCGCGAGCAAAAGGGGGCATCGAGGGCTCACGACCACGATTCAGAATTTCAGATCAGACGAGCTCCGCGGTCGCCGCCATGGGATTGGGATGGGAGAGCTCTCCGCTTGACGGCAAAATGATTTCCCGCCGCTTCCCCCTCGTCGGCTGGCTCTTCGACCCCTTTGTGCCGGCTCCGGGGCTTCGCCCAAGAGGAACAAGTTCTATTTTTTTTAGCGTGGCGGAAGAGGAACGAGTGTTTTATGCTGCGCAGGCCAGGTTCGGCCCAATTAGCCCAACACTGTCCATTCTCCACTGGACTCGGGTAAAATTCTGTGTTCAGAACCTTTTTTTTTTCACAGAAAAAAAGGAACTTTGGTGGATCTAAAAATTCGAGGCTGTCCTGTTTTCTGGACGAAAGCTTTGCCGTTTTCCATTTTGATATGTCATGGGTAGAATTTGCGCTATTCTACACGAGTGAACAGAAAAGCTTATCCCCTCAAAAAAAATAACAGAAAAGCTTACTGCACAAAATACTTATTTTTTCGCGGGGGCACAAAATCCTTATTAGCTTACAATATGTTACAATAACCAGTAGCTTAAATCTCCGCCGAGAATTACACCATAATTCATTCATGTTTCACAAGTAAACATGTTCGAAAGTTTGTACAAAATACATCTCTGTTACCTACACCTATACCGGACCATGACCACAGAAGGCCAACGCAGAGTCGTAATCAGAAATTCAGGAACCTGGTTGCGGGAGAGGCCAGTGCGGCGCGCGAGCAATGGCCGCCCCCGCGTACACGTCCAACGGGACGAGCGTCGCCCTGTACAGGTACGCCTGCGTCTCGTAGTACCTGTAAGGCCGGAAGTTCAGCAGCCTCACCTCCCCGCCGTCGTCCTCGTCGCCCCGCAGGTCCCGGCAGAACGCGTCGCCGTCGCGGCCGTGCAGCAGGACCTTCCCCCCGCGGACGAAGCACGGCTGCGGGACGCACCGCGGCGCCGACGGCGACAGGTCGACGCTGTACTTGAGCGACCACCGGTCCTCGCCCCGGCTCTCCAGCGTCCAGACGTCCATCCTCCCGGAGACCTCGGCGTTGTAGCGGCGCCACCGGGGGGCGCTGCTGCTGAAAGGGGCGGTCACCAGGCACGTCTTCTTCCCCACCTCCGTCACGTAGTAGGACAGCGCGGGAGCGCCGCAGGGCCGCTCGTCCGTCGCCCCGCCGCACGCTCTCAGCGGCGGAGGCCTCAACGTCACAAAGGTCTCTTCCTTCAGATCAAACGCCATGACCGCCACGCCGCAGCACGCCCCTTCCTCCTCCGCGAGCCAGTACATGGCGCCGTCCACGTTGACGACGCCGAGGTTCACCAGGCAGCTCTCCCTCGGCGCCCTGACGTCCCGCCACCCGTCCCCGCCGAGGGTGTGCACCTGGACGGCGTCGAAGCGGAACGGCTGCCCCGACGGCCGGCCGTGCCGGGGCTCGCGGAGGAAGTAGACGAGCTTGTACTCCCCCGTCGCCGGGTGGAACCCGAAGCTGTAGAGATAGTACAGGTCGCGGAGCGATCTCCCGTCGGGCTTCGAGAGGTGCAGCCGCTGGCCGGTCGCGGGGTTGACGATCTTCAGCGTGTACTTCCTGTAGAAGCAGAGCAGGCCATTGCAGGACGCGAAGAGGTGGTCGTCCGGGTCCATGGACGCCGCCGCCCACGTTGACACGGACCATTTCTCATCGAAGAGCTTCATGCGGCCAGGCATGGCGGTCTTGAGGCTCGCCGAGGCCTCCAGCCTGGGCAGGAAGAGGAGGAGGTGCTCCGGTGCACGGTTGGCATGGTCCATGATGAAGCAGGGGTCGCTGATCACGCCGCGCCATTGGTGGCACGTCCCGCGGAGCCTCTGCAGAGTGCTCACCGGAAGCCGGAGAAGTATCTCGTGCAGGACGTCTGGTGTGAGGCGGCTGATGCTTGCCAACTGATTTTCGGTTGCCTGCTCGTGCTCTGCGTCGTTTATGTCACTGGCCATTTCCAAGCACCTTTTCCCCTAAGAAAGTTGTGCCTGACAAGTCCTGTAATATGCCATAAAATTGGAAGCTTAGGAACATACATATGGTGCGTTGCTTTCAGAAATGGAGGTGCTAGTATATCTATAATCTATCAAGATCGATTCAGTTCTAGGATCATGCGATCATTTGGAACTTTTGACAGAAACAGCCATTTTTCTATGGGAACGGCTTATCTGACCCAAAGTTAATATAAAGTTGAGTCATTTATTCTCGCACGGAGGGAGTATTCATATTCTGCCAAACAAGTAGTAGAAGTATTTGGTTATGCTGACTAAGTTTTCAGTGTATTTGTTTGTGTTCAACATAATATGTGCTTCTAGAACAAAATTCCTTCCAAGAGAGCCGGCTTTGCTTTGGTCGTGCCCTCGGAAAAGAAGGCACTCTGCTATTATCAGTCACTAGTCTAGCATCTACTAGCTCTGATTTTCAACTTGAATTGGTCAGAATAGCCCTGCACTGCAAGGCTGCAAATGAAACGAGTGCATGGCTAACTTTTTCTAGTAGCTGCAGCAGCAACAAAGGACCATGAACTGGAACAGCAGCACGCCTTCAGGGCGCATCCAACAAAGCCACTAACACGCGTGCGTATGGATACGAACCCATCACTCACACGTTCTACAAGGTTCTAGACCAAGTTCATTCCAGATTCCAGTTCATCGATCCTCGACTTGAAAACTACCTAGCTGACATGGCGGCCGAATCCGACACTAGGCAAAAGATTGCAGGAATCTGAAGAAAACTTACAGCGGAATCTTCTCTCCAACTCCCGGCGGGATCTATCTTCCCCAGGCGAAGAAGACGAAGAAGAAGCCGCCCGCGGCCACAGGCTTAAGCCCACCGTTATCCTCGGAGAGTGCTACTACTTATCGGCCTCCTCTCTGGCAGTAACTAGCCTTCGTGGACGCAAGCATCGCACTCCACCAAGTCTCCAGGAGTCCAGCGTTACCGTTATCCTCTCTCTGATTGCGTGACGGCTTCTTCAACCGCCCGTAGAATCCAAAAACAGAAAAATATCAAGGGCATAGGCCCAGCAAGCAGCGAAGGCCCGAGTATTCAAACGGTGGACAGTATACCGTACTCGTACAATAGCATGGCTCCCTACAAAAGTACAAGCGTCCACACTCTGTGCGAGCGATAATCTATTCATCAGGAGATCTGAAAAATCTTTCGAAACTTTCAATAAGCATATACGTCGTGGGGGCAACATGCACACTTGCAGTATTTGATGCTGAATATCTATTTTCTAGCAAATGGTTCGGCATTATTCGGGTTGGTGTAGCTTAAATGGTACTCCTACTAATGATGACGTTAATCAAAGCGAGTAATAATATCAATGACTAATTTTCATTTGGGACTAACTCGTGGCTATTTCCGCACAACCATATGATCAAGTTTCAACCCTGAATGGGTTATTTGCTGAAGATATTGGCGCTGCTGTGAGCGGCATGGTCCTCCGAGGTCAGTCGGGCTACTTGCTGAATTGCAGTGACCCCCTCGAGGCTCAACTTCTAGTGATTAAGGAAGGTTTGATGCTTGATCTTCAATGGAGTCAGCTCCCAATGGCCATTGAAACATATTGCCTTCAAGCTGTGAATATGCAGAAGAGAAGAAACTTGGACAGATCTCGTTACTGCGTTATTGTTCGTGATATTAGTTTGCTCATGGAACAATGAAAACCTTGTATTACTCATATCCGTCGTGGGGGCAACATGTACACTTGCAATATTTGATGTTGAATATGTACTTTTTAAGCAAATGGTTCGGCATTATTTGGGTTGGTGCAGCTTAAATGGTACACTGATACCCCCTCTGTAAACTAAAGTAGTGATCTAAAAGATCTTATATTAATTTACAAAGGGGGTACTAATGATGATGTTGACTGATTTTCATTTGGGACTAACTCGCGGCAATTTTCGGACGACTATACGATCAAGTTTCAACACTGAATGGGTCATCTGCTGAAGATATTGTCGCTGCGGGGAGCGGCATGGTCCTCTAAGGTCAGCCGGGCTCCATAGTTTTCTCTGCATGCATGTAATTGCTGAATTGCAGTGACCCCCTCGAGGCTGAATTTCTAGTGATTATGGAAGGTTCGACGCTTGATCTTCAATGGAGTCAGCTCCCAATGGCCATTGGAACATTATTGCCTACAAGTTGTGAATATGCTGAAGAAAAGGAATTTGGCCAGATCTCGTTAATACTTTATTGTTTGTGAGATTAGTTTGCTTATATGGAACAATGAAAATCTTGTATTACTCATATTCTTCGCACTCAGAATGATGTAAGCCATTTTATGGCAAATTATGGTAGAACCTCTGGGTGCACTGTTGTGTGGCTCGGATCTGGCCCTGAAGACGCCATCAGACTTTATTAGAATTATGGTAGTTTTGCTACGAGAGTAATACAAATGTTAAAAAAAGTTTCATCACTTTGTCAGGTGCATCCCAGTATCATGCTCGTACAGTTCTACTCTCCTCTCCCCCGATGTTTCACCATCGCCACCTAGTGACATAGTCATCAGAATTTCGTCTCTTCCTCTATTGGTTCCTAGAAATTTCCATTTGTGGCCATTACCATCACGACAAGTCTGCAATCAATATTCAATACTACCTCCGTCTCGGTGTATAAGTCATTCGCGTAGTTCTAGGTCATCGATTTGAGGAATTAAATATGTGTTATATGTCATGAAAAGTATATCACTAGATTTCTACACAGATGTAGTTTCTAAATATATATTTTTTGTCACATATAATACATATTTAGATAGTTAAATTGTCGACCTAAAACTACGCGAATGACTTATACATCGGGACGGAGGTAGTACCAACTGTGCCCAAGTTTGTTGGAAAACACAATTCCATAATCAACGCGGATGATAACGATGCAAATCGAAGGAATATAACTAACAAAGTCTAGAAATCATAGATTGTACTAGCTAGAATTGTGTAACTAGTCCAGCCATCGTGTAAATTCGTACAATTGGAAGGTAGGATCATGATTCTAACCACCTTGGTGGCGTCGACCCAACTTGTTGGCACCACCTATTGATTGTTGTGCTCGTGGCTAACACCGTTGTTAAGCAACCAATCCATTGATTTCAAGGAGTTTTATTGGTTATCATCGTCGTCGCTAGTCATTTCTGTCCACTTTCTCTTATTCATCCTTAGTGTTTTTTTCCTCTATAATTACTAAATCCATTGAGCCCGATCGGACAAAGTGGGATGTCGTGCCTTGTAAGACAAAATCCAGCATGTCCTCCATTAAATTGTATTCCCACTGTTCCTAAATATAAGTCCTTTTAGAGATTTTAGTATATGTAGTCCTTAGGAAAATCTCTAAAAGGACTTATATTTAGAAACACATGGAGTATTAATTCTATCAAAAAACAAGAAAAAAAATCAAAAACATGCCCATATTACAAAAAGATCAAAGCAAAGACAACATGTGTATCATTTCTACACAGATCCTTAGTGTTTCTCTATTGTGTGAAGTAGTTGAATGGTTTTGGTAAGCTGGAGATTACACATCATGCTAGGGTGCAATTTTCAGTGGGAAGTCATGTGAACAAGGTGGTGATGCAAGCTTGTCATCTCCTTTTGAGAAGGTTGTGCTAGTTTGATCACAATGCTACTCACCATGTGAGTTCTAACAAGTATTCTTTCATGCATCATGGAGTGAACCATGTCTTGAAGCCTATAATGGATAAAACAATCAAGGGCGAGCAATTCCTAGATATGAAGAAGCTAAAAAAGTTAAGATGGTCATGGCGTTGTAGGTGTTGTGTTTTGAGCACTAGTTCTTTGAGTGTTAACCCGTGTGTGGATTGAAGGGCTTGCCCTTATAATCCATAAGGACCCTTGTGGTTTCGTCTTGTGATTCTATCTAGGTTCGCAAGTTCATGGTCTGGATTGCGTCCTTATGAATCAAGCTAGTTATCCGCTTCAATATATCCGAGTTTGTTTTCTAGTTGTTGTGCTTTATCATTCCACTGATGGAGTTAGTTACTGCTGCCTGTGAGTCATTTTGGTACCGTAAAAGCGGCGCGTCAATTTCAAATACATCCAATGTGAGTGGGGTCTTATCAGAAAAACAAATACAGTAACCCTGTGGCGTACGTGCTTGCTTCTAGACGGTTCCAGGGGTCGCCGGACGAAGATCCTCGCCTGACATGACACCAAACACACGCACACACAGGACACAACGACGAGAGTCATACCAGCAGCAGCAGCGTACAAAGATGCTTGGAATTCCAAGCAGCACACGCCGGCGATGGGGCGAACGAGAGAGAGAGAAATCCGATCACGCTTCTCGATCTCTCAGACACACGTACGGGTCTCACTCACGACGGGACTAGTTGTCAACATGGTGGCAGACACTTGTCACCACGGTCCAACGCAGCACGTATGGGTGACAGGACAAGCGGTCAAGCCGCGCGCACGCGCGCACGCACGCACCACCCGGGCGCGCGCGTGACGAGGGCGAGGGCGCCCCGTCGACGGCTCGGACGGGCGGGCGCACGGCCCCGCCACGCCTCCCTCCCCCTCGCCGGTTCGAGACACCGCCACGTTGCTTTCCGCGCGCCTCGCTGTCGCCCCGAGCGCGGGCCACGTGACCCGGGCGCGCGGGATGGGGACGCGCCCCCGCGTGCCGCGCTGGGCGCACCGCAGCGCTCGGACGGCGCCGGAAAGCAACGACGGACGTCAGCGGCGACCCCGGTGGTCTCGCCTCGTCGGTACTACCCAGCACCCCGCCCACGCGCTTTCCTCTGCTTCCTTCCTTCCTTCCTCGCTTGCTTCCTGTGGACGCACGCCCGCGCCTGCTCGCCGGCCGGCCCCGCGGTTAAGCCGCCACGCTGATCCACGCCATCGCGGGCTAAGCCTTAGCCTAAGCCTAAGCCTAAGCCACGCAAGTTATCTGAAGCGCACCGTCACCACGGAATTTACTTAAAAAACCCACCGTGGAATCTTTTACTCCTGGCCTGAATAGAGTAATCGACCGCACCGGCAGGTTGGCGGAAAGGGCGGAGCCGTCCACCGGATTCCAGATGTGGATCACCGGCGCCCACATCACCTCCTGAGGCCACGCGTGTCCGTCCGTCCATTGGTGGCCACTGCAGCTGCATGTGCCGGCGCAGTAGGGACGATGCCAGACCGGACGCTTAACGCAAGCATCCGCATTGTTTAGGCCGTGGATCGAGCCGTGCCGTGCGAGCGCGAGTGCGATGCTACGCGGCACGGCTCTCGCCGTAGGGGGCGCGCCCCGGCCACAGGAATCCTCCTGCCCTTCGCTGTCGCCGGTCGAGCGAAATGTTACTGTTACGAGGCATGATCATGCATTGTAGTCGTCAATTCGCTACGTAAACATGCACCCCACACGTTTTGGTTGTGCTTCCGTGCCGTGGTCTCTGGACGGTGCGCCTGTGAGCAGATTTTTTAAATTGTTTTCGGCAATAGAAAACCTCGCTAAGGATCCGAAAAATTCGATTTTCTCTGACATGCGTGCCTGTCGCTAATGGCTGTGCTTGGGTGTCGCCATTGGTGGAGTAGTAAGGGCATGTACAATGGTTGATAAGATAGTCTTATCTTAAGTCTTGCATGTAATCTAGAGATGACAAAAAACAGAGTCTACAATGGGTCATCTCTTAGCCTTATCTTCAATAACTAGCAATTCCTAAAAACGTGTTGAGACATATTGTGTTAAGAGATCATCTCTTGTCTTCTCTTAAATAAGATAAGACAAGCCTTTTCTTATAAGTTCTCTCTCCTCCACCTCATCATTTATCCTACGTGGCACTCCTAAGATAGACCATTGTACATGCCCTAAATGAAGATATCGGTCGATCTCAGTTTGGGCGAGGACGGTGCGCGTGTGAACAGAATTCCCCATTAAGGCTGCGTTCGGTGCACAGGAATCGCACAGGAGTTATGCAGGTTCGATTTCCACGGGAATATTTTCCTGTAAGCCCGTTCGCCCCACAGGAATCAGCACTGTTCGTTCCACAGGAAAGTGCCCCCCATTTGTACTTTTCACGGGAAAGATAACATCTACTCAGACCAAAGGAAACGTCCTGTTGGAAACCTATGGTTTGCACTGTTCACCCATCTTCACTTCCTATACTTTTATTCATTCCTTTGCTTTGCTCTCCTGCACTCCGAACGCAGCCTAAACTTTCGGTGAAACCTTTGTATATGAACCGACAGAGCAACGCGCCATTTGAAAACTCCAACGGCTTAGCTAGTTAGCCGCGCAGGTCAACAGGCCGTTCGTGGTCAAGTTCAGACGCAACACAAATACTTGAGCTGCACGTACCCGTCAAAAAGAAAAAAAGAAAAAACTTGAGCTGCACGTACTACGTACTACTACTAGTAGCAGTCAAGCTAGCCCAACCGGACCGTCTTCAGTTTTTAATTTTTGCGAGAGAAACGCCGAGCTCCGTTGATTAGTCCGATGGATGGATTACTGTCGACGGGCACGTAACACAAACAAGTACTCCCAGTACAGTACTGTAGTCGGTAGCTTGCCCGGCACCCACGGGCAGTACACGGGTCGCCGGAGGCACCCTGGAGGGCGGGGCACCGGACCTGGCGGCCGCGCGTCCGTCCGCCGAGCCTGAACGGCCGAGCCGCAGCGCCCGTGGCCGCGCCGGTCGCCGTCTCTCGCGTCCCTGTCTCGCGCGTCCAAGACTGGTCGCGCCCGTAACTGCGTCGACGGGGAGGGGACGTGGTGCTAGTGCAGTGGCGTACGTACCAGGAGATCGATTCCCGCTCGGTGCACGGGCTGACCGTGACCGGCCGGGCGTCGGGTCGGGGTCGGTTCGACCGGCCGGCCGTAGTCGTGCAGGCACGGCAACCCGATCGGCGAGCTGATCCGAACCATTCCTGCAGAATCGGAAGGAAATACTAGTACTGCTTCCAAAACAAAAGATTCGGGGGGAAAAATCCCGTGTCTTTTCAACTGAAATGAGGCTGCGATAATGTCTTCCGAGTCAAGCACGTCACGGTTCGGAGCGGATAAATGGCAGGAATCGTGCTGAGCCGCTTACGTTCGGTAGGCCGAATTGAATTCCCTTTCGCCCTCACCTTTCTGATATGGATCTGTCGGAGCCAATCGGCCTCGCCAATCGCGCCCGACGATTTTCTTCCGGGAGGGCGCACTGTCCCGTGACAGTGAGATCGGTCGCTCGACGTTGTACCGTCTCGTCGCCGGTGCGGTGCACTGCACGTACTACTACAAATGCGTCCACCGGGTCTTGGATCGGCCGGCCCAAATAATTGGCCTCAGGATCCATGCACGCATTATTGGGCGCCACGAACCGAACCAGAGCGGGGAATTATTGGGCGCCCACGATCGAACCGCACCGCACCGCATGTGGGGTGTCCCCCCCTCCTCCCCCTCTGGGATGAGATCGGGCGTCCGTCGCGCGGATCCGACGGCGACGGCGGTGCACCACCCGAACGAGATGGGATGGATAGGGAGGTGACACCAGCAGCCCCCGGGCCGGCTATAAATGCGCCCACCCCGACTCCCCCTCCCTCCCTCACTGTATCCATCCCACCACACCCACACCGCACCGCTCCCTCGCCCAGACCGCCCCGAAAGAAGGCGCAAATTGCAGACGGGTCCCCGGATCGATCCCCATTCCTCCTCCAGGCCGCCGCGATGGGCATCTCCAGCATGCCGGCGCCCAAGGAGAGCCTCCTGATCTACCTGCTCTACCACGCCGTCGTCTCGATCGCCGCCCTGGCGGGCCTCCTCCGCGCCGCGCTCGTCTTCCTCGGCCTGCCCGCGCCGCCCTCGCTGCTGGCCGGGGAGGACGCCGACGGCGCCGACCAGCTCACGGCCGCCACCCCGGCGGGCCCCAGCCTGGCCGAGAGGTTCAGGAGCAGGTTCCGCCCCGCGCGGTTCGGCCGGAGGCGGGGCGCGGCGGCCTCGGCGACGCCCGACTGCCGCGTCTGCCTTGTTCGCTTCGAGGCGGACGCCGTGGTGAACCGCCTGCCCTGTGGCCACCTCTTCCACCGCGCCTGCCTCGAGACCTGGCTGGACTACGACCACGCCACCTGCCCGCTCTGCCGCTCCCGGCTCCTCCCGGCCGCCACCACCGCCGCCGACGAGTCGTGGTCGCCGCCGGCCCCCACCCTGACGGCCTGGATTTAGGGACGAGTGGAGGGAAGAGAAGAGAGAGATTCGCCCCGTCGCGTCGCCCCCGGCTATGTGCTAGCTCCGTGTGTGGCCTCTCCGTGTGCGCGTAGGAATTTAGATGGATCCTAGCAGAGGGCTCTTATGCCCCTCGCCTTTCGCATTTGCCTTTTGGTTTCGTTTTCTGTACGCCTCGTGCCATCGCTGTACCGTGTAAATATTTTTCAGCAGAGAGCGCTCCCACCGGGTGTAGCGCTTTGTGTGATGAGAAATCTGTGTACGGCCCTCGGCTTTTTTTACGAGAAACGGAAAATTGATGGAACAAGGATTGTGTGTCTTATGAACACCAGAGGGCCGGTGTTCTTGCTTGCCTCTTGGATATTTGTGGAGAAAGTTACTATTTTTTTCTTCTTATTTTACTCTTTCCATGTATGCCGTTGTACTAGCTAATCTCAACAAGTGTTTCTGAAATCGGAGCAAGAAACCACCAATTATTAAAACACGATAGTTATTAAACCTGATCAATGATCAATAAGCCGGTGCTATTCGGGTATTTTCTGGTGGCGTTTATTAAATCAGATCAAGAAACAACTAGTACTACTACCAATTTTTACAAAGTGTTCATTAAACCAGATGAAGAAACCACTAGAAAGCAATCGCTACTGGTGTTTATTAATCCGGATCAAGAAACCACTACTATTCAATCGGGTAATTTCTAGAGTTAAATAAACCAGATGAAGAAACCAGCACTACAATTCGGGTAAATTCTCCGAGGCTCCAAATAAACGGCGAGGGAATCTGCACTAATCAGGAGTATAAAACCAGTGGGGTTGTTGGTTGAGTGATCGATTGTTTTTGGGGGGTGGCGTTGCGGGTATCCCCGGAGCAATTAGGCAGGGGAGACAAGGCGCTGAAAGGCACGGCAACGGCAGCGGATTGTTTATGCGGGCGGGGGCGGGTCACATGGATTACGGATACGTGCTTATCAACGTGGCCCCACTTGGCTGCGTCCGCATCGCCCATGGCACATGCCGCCAATTTTGGGCGTCCCTCCATCGGCTCCTTGTCGTCACGGCCAAGGTACCTTTTTGTTATGCTTTTTCGCCCCTTGCGCTGCAACCCCATCCATGTTTTTTCTTTATAAATGGAATGCATGTTTTTTTACTTGAGAGAAAAGCCATGTTTTTAGTCTATCCTCAAAAGTCATTTCTATGGTTAGATGGTTCGAGGGATTGTGGTATCCCCGACCCACCAGGATTCAAGTACTCGCATTATTCCTAGATTTATTTCAGGATTTCTGAGGGCTCATGCAACCAGACTTTACATAAGTTCTATGAAACGCCTAGCTTAGCTAATGCATGCGCCACACCATTCGCCAAGCGTCGAAACCAGCTAATCCTTCATTGCTGGCGCGCCTCCAGAAGCATCTTAACCTCTTCAATCACAGGCCCCAACACTGTTAGATTTTTCTCCTTGCTCCGAATCTTACTCACCACTTCTTTGCAATCCATTTCAATGTGCAGATTATTTACATTCAGCTCGTCCGCAACCAGCACTGCCCTTCGACAGGATTGTAGCTCCATCGTTGCTGGATCAGTACAGTGAGGCATATATTGACAGGCACGAGCAAGAAACGCTCCTTCATGGTTCCTAAGGACAATGCCTCCTCGCCCTCTATCTCCCATCTTGGACGTTGCACCGTCAACATTCGCTTTCACCCAGTTCACTTCTGGTGTTTCCCACTTCTGCACAGGTGTAACATTCGCGGCCTTACTGACTCTCCCATTTACAGCCTGCGATACTTCCATGGCCCGAATGACTGAGCGAGCTATATCTGCCGCTTCTTCTATCTTCTTCCCTTCCCTTGCATTATTTCTAGCGAGCCAAAGCCCGTACAGCCCCTGTACCATGCTCGCCTTCTCATCATCTGAAGCATCTGCGATCCAGGACAAGATCTAGTTCGAGAGGTCACCCTGGGAGCAAGCTGTGACTAGTGGGATCGTCACCGGAACTCCCAATTCCCAGTGTAACACCTTCCAAAACTTTGCTGAATGAAAACAACCCCAGAACCTGTGATAATTCGTCAGTTCGCGTCCTCAGGCCACACAGAATACCCCCGCTTTGATTTTCCGTCTCTGAAGTTCAGAACCTACAACAAGTCCATTCCTTATCAGCCACCATACATGTATATAAACCTTTTGAGGGGCTACAGTATCCCAAAGACTTTGGCTTTGTGATTGGCCACCGTCGACAAGTTCTCCGGCCGTTCGGATTTGAGTTTTTTCTGCGCCATCCTAAGATGATATGCTGACCTGACCGTGAACACCCCGTTCTTTGTGGAATTCCAAGCTAGGTAATCCTCCACACCTGGTCCCCCTATCTGTATTTGCATTATTTCTTGTGCTTCATCCGCGGGAAACATCTCCTGTACCTTAAGAGGACCCCAGGTTGTGCCATGCGCATTCAGCAAGTCACTAACCCGGTTTACCCCATGAATATAGTTCTGGCCCAGTGGCGTCAAACTACCCTTTCGGGGAACCCAATTATCGTGGTGGATTCTAATCTTACTTCCATCTCCTATCCTCCATATGAGTCCGTCCAGCAATAGGTTTCGGCCATGAATAATACTTCTGAATGTATAAGAACCGCCTCCAGGGCAAGTAGCATTAATAATAGAGCCTTCTAAGAAGTACCTTGCTTTTAGCACCCTCGCACACAATGACATGGGGTTCTGTGACATGCGCCAGGCCTGTTTCGCGAGCATAGCTTGGTTGAAAGCCTCTAGATCTCTAAACCCAAGTCCTCCTTCATGCTTCCTAATGCACATCTTATCCCAGGCAATCCAGTGCACCTTCGTTACACCATTAACTGTGCCCCACCAGAAGTTAGAAGAGATCTATGACAGGTTCCGGCATATTTTCTTTGTGAGTTGAAAACATCTCATGGTGCATGTTGGGGTGGACTGAAGACCAAACTTCACTAGCACTTACCTTGCTTTCTTAGAGAGACCTCGACCCTTCCATCCTACAACTTTCTTGCCCGTGCTCTCTCTAACGTACTTAAACGTCCCCTCTTTATACTTGCCTACCACCGTGGGCAGCCCCAAATACCTCTCGCCAAATGCTTTCGAAGAAATACCCACCATTTGTTTTAGCAATGCTTTGTCCTCATCAGATGTCCCCTTACCAAAGAAGATAGCCGATTTTTGCAAGTTCACTTTCTGGCCAAAAGTAACCTCATAGTCCTGTAAGATAGCCCGGAGCACATCAAAACTCTCTTTGGAGCCCTCCAAAAATACCACACTATCGTCGCAAAAATAAGGTGAGTTACAACGGGGCCAATGCTCCCGAACGAAACACCTTTAATATTCTTTTCTTCCCGCGCATGCCTCAGTAGAGCAGAAAATTCTTCTACGCAGAACAGTAATAGATATAGCGATAATGGATCACCTTGCCGGAGTCCTCTAGATGACACAAAGCGGTGTGATAGTCCACCATTCAGCTTAACCTACAATCTAGTTGAAGTAACACATCGCATGACCATCCGAACCCACTGTGCTGCGAAACCAATCCTCTCCAACATTTGTTTTAGGAATACCCATTCCAGTCAGTCGTACACCTTCATAATATCAAGCTTCACAACGCACAATGGATTTTTTACGTTTCCTTCTCCTAATAGCATGAACACACTCATACGCCACCAACACATTATCAGTTAACAGCCTCTTGGGTACGAAAGTGCTTTGTTCTTCAGAAATCAGAAAAGGCAGAACCACCTTTGTTCTATTGGCCAACACCTTTGCCACAATCTTGTACAAGATGTTGCATAGGCTTATAGGCCAGAACTTTGAAACTAACTCCGGTGATTTAACTTTCAGAATCATGACAATGATGGTATCATTAAAATCACTTGGCGCCTCCTTCCCTCTGAGAAAATCTTTTACTGCCATCCAAACATCTTCCTTAACCAACGACCATTGTCGTTGGTAAAATAGCGCCGGGCAACCATCCAGCCCCGGCGACTTCGTTGGCCCCATCTGGAATAATGCTTTCTCAATTTCCTCATTAGTTATTGCCTCTGTTAACTTGTCGTTCATCTCTTGTGTAACCACTTGATCAAAGAGCTTCATAATCTCCCCCCCTCTTGGGGTCCTTCTAACATGAATAATTTTCCATAAAACTCTGCCACCATCTTCCGCATACCATCATCATCAGTGCATTTGATCCATCCTCACGCTGCAAAACCTTGACAGTGTTCTTACGCTTCCGATGAGATGCTCTATTTCGGAAATACTTGGTATTATGATCCCCTTCGAGAAGCCAGTCTACACGGGACCTCTGTTTTTGCTACACCTCTTCTCTTTCATATACCTCGTGCAACTGGTCCTCATTGTCCTTTATTTCCTGCCTATAACCGGTGCAGGCCGCTCTTTCCTTTACATCCCTGAATTTGCTCTTGGGGTGAGCAATTTACTTCTTTATTGATCCAAAAACTATTCCGCTCCATACTTGCATGGCTCTAGACATCTGAGCTAACTTGTGGCATGCCGCACCAAGGCTCGTCCCCTGTTGATTCACTTCATATACCTTTTCCCATGCAATAGTGACCATTTCCTCGTATTGTTCATGCTTAGTCCATGCAGCCTCAAATTGGAAAGGTCTGTGTACTCGTTGCTCGTTTGTGGCCAGTGCCGACGAGACGCGAATGACAAGAGCCTGGTGATCCGACTCTTCTGTGATAATGTGTTGCGCCTCAAACCCAGGAAACTGAAGGAAATATGCCTTAGAGGCAATAATAAAGTTTTTATTTATATTTCCTTATATCATGATAAATGTTTATTATTCATGCTAGAATTGTATTAACCGGGAACTTGATACATGTGTGGATACATAAACAAAACACAATGTCCCTAGTAAGCCTCTACTAGACTAGCTCGTTGATCAAAGATGGTTAAGTTTCCTAACCATAGACATGTGTTGTCATTTGATGAACGGGATCACATTATTAGGAGAATGATGTGATGGACAAGACCCATCTGTTAGCTTAGCACAATGATCATTAAGTTTTATTGATATTGCTTTCTTCATGTCAAATACATATTCCTTCGACTATGAGATTATACAACTTCCGAATACCGGAGGAATACCTTGTGTGCTATCAAATATCACAACATAACTGGGTGATTATAAAGATGCTCTACAGGTATCTCCGAAGGTGATTGTTGGGTTGGCATAGAACGAGATTAGGATTTGTCACTCCGAGTATCGGAGAGGTATCTCTGGGCCCTCTCGGTAATGCACATCATGATAAGCCTTGCAAGCAATGTGACTAATGAGTTAGTTGCGGGATGATGCATTACAGAATGAGTAAAGAGACTTGCCGGTAACGAGATTGAACTAGGTATGAAGATACCGACGATCGAATCTCGGGCAAGTAACATACCGATGACAAAGGGAATAAAATATGTTGTCATTACGGTACGATCGATAAAGATCTTCATAGAATATTTGGGAACCAATATGAGCATCCAGGTTCCGCTGTTGGTTATTGACCTAAGAGGTGTCTTGATCATGTCTACATAGTTCTCGAACCCGTAGGGTCCGCACGCTTAACGTTCGATGATGATTTTGTATTATATGAGTTATGTGATTTGGTGACCAAATGTTGTTCGGAGTCCCGGATGAGATCTCGGACATGACGAGGAGTCTCAAAATGGTTGAGAGGTAAAGATTCATATATAGGACGATGATATTCGGACACCGGAAGTGTTTCGAGGGTACCGGGTACATATTGGGTCATTGGAAGGGGTTCCGGGCACCCCGCCCCCCGACAAAGATTTGGGCCTATTGGGCCAAGAGGGGTAACGCAGCAGCCAGCATGGGCTGCTGCGCCCCCCATGTAGGCCGAATAGGAAGAGTAAGGAAAAGGGGGAAGAGAGAAAGGAAGGGGAGGGATTCGGCCTCCCCCTTCCTTCTCTCCCCCTCCTCTTTCCTTCTCCCTCCGGAAAACAAGGAAGGGGGGCGAATTGGGGTGGGAGCCCAAGTAGGACTTGGCCTACTTGGGCGCCCCCTGGCTGCCTCTTCCCCCCTCCAACCTATATATATGTGGGGAGGGGGGCGCCTAGAGGACACACAAACATCTGTTAGCCGTGTGCGGCGCCCCCTCCATAGTTTACGCCTCCAGTCATATTCACATAGTGCTTAGGCGAAGCCCCGCGCGGATCACTTCACCATCACCGTCACCACGCCGTCATGCTGAAGAAACTCTCCCTTGACACTTTGTTGGATCAAGAGTTCGATGGACGTCATCGAGCTGAACGTGTGCAGAACTCAGAGGTGTCATACGTTTGGTTCTTGATCAGTTGGAACGAGAAGAAGTTCGACTACATCAACCACGTTGTCAAACGCTTCCGCTTACGGTCTATGAGGGTACATGGACACACTCTCCCCCTCTTGTTGCTATGCATCTCCTAGATAGATCTTGCGTGAGCGTAGGAATTTTTTTGAAATTGCATGCTATGTTCCCCAACAATGGCATCCGAGCCAGGTCTATGCATAAATGATATGCACGAGTAGAACACAATGAGTTGTGGGCGGTGATCATCATACTGCTTACGACCAATGTCTTATTTTGATTCATCGGTATTGTTGGATGAAGCGGCCCAGACCAACCTTACATGACCATGTTCATGAGACCGGTTCCACCGACAGACATTCAACTAGTTTTGCATAAAGGTGGCTGGCAGGTGTCTGTTTCTCCAACTTTAGTTGAATCGAATTTGACCGTGGCCGGTCCTTGTTGAAGGTTAAAACAACAAACTTGATAAATCACCGTTGTGGTTTTGATGCGTACGTAAGAACGGTTCTTGCTAGAAGCCCGTAGCAGCCACGTAAAACTTGCAACAACAAAGTAGAGGATGTCAAACTTGTTTTTGTAGGGCATGTTGTGATGTGATATGGTCAAGACATGATGTGATATAGGTTATTATATGAGATGATCATGTTTTCTAAAAGTTATCGGCAACTGGCAGGAGCCGGTTGTCGCTTTATTGTATGAAATACAAACGCCATGTAATTGCTTTACTTTATCACTATGCATTAGCGATAGTTGTGGAAGCAATAGTTGGCGAGACGACCACGACGCTATGATGAAGATCAAGGTGTCAAGCCGGTGACGATGAAGATCATGACGGTGCTTTGGAGATGGAGATCAAAGGCACAAGATGATGATGGCCATATCATGTCATATATTTTGATTGCATGTGATGTTTCTCTTTTATGCATCTTATTTTGCTTAGTACGGCGGTAGCATTATAAGATGACCCCTTACTAAAATTTCAAGGTATAAGTGTTCTCCTTGAGTATGCACTGTTGCGAAAGTTCGTCGAGCTGAGACACCACGTGATGATTGGGTGTGATAGGCTCTACGTTCACATACAACGGGTGTAAGACAGTTTTGCACATGCGGAATACTCGGGTTAAACTTGACAAGCCTAGCATCTACAAACATGGCCTCAGAACACTGGAGACCGAAAGGTCGAACGTGAATCATATAGTAGATATGATCAACATGGAGATGTTCACCATTGAAGACTAATCCATCTCACGTGATGATCGGACATGGTTTAGTTGATTTGGATCACATAATCATTTAGATAACTCGAGGGATGTCTATCTAAGTGGGAGTTCTTAAGTAATTTGATTAATTGAACTTAATTTACCATGAACTTAGTCCTGATAGTATTTGCATATCTATGTTGTAGATCAATACCTCGCGCTGTAGCTCCCCTATGTTTTTGATATGTTCCTAGAGAAAACTAAGTTGATAGATGATAGAAGCAATGATGCGGACTGGGTCCGCGATCTGAGAACTACCCTCGTTGCTGCACAGAAGAATTATGTCCTTGATGCACCGCTAGGTGACATACCTATTGCAGGAGCAGATGCAGATGTTATGAATGTTTGACAAGCTCGGTATGATGACTACTTGATAGTTTAGTGCACCATGCTTTACGGCTTAGAACCGGGACTTCAAAAATGTTTTGAACGCTACGGAGCATATAAGATGTTCCAAGAGTTGAAATTGGTATTTCAGACCCATGCCCATGTCGAGACGTATGATACCTCTGATAAGTACTTTGCCTACAAGATGGAGGAGAATGGCTCAGCCAGTGAGCATGCACTCAGAATGTTTGGGCAGTACAATCGCTTGAATCAAGTGGGAGTTAATCTTCTAGATAAGATAGTGATTGGCAGAGTTCTTTAGTCACTATCACCAAGCTACTAGAACTTCGTGATAAACTATAATATGAAGGGATGACGAAAACAATTCCAAAGCTCTTCGCGATGCTGAAGTCGGCGAAGGTAGAAATCAAGAAAAAGCATCAAGTGTTGATGGTTGACAAGACCACTAGTTTCAAGAAAAAGGGCAAAGGAAACGAAAGGGAACTTCAAGAAGAATAACAAGCAAGTTGCCACTCCCGTGAAGAAGCCCAAAGCTAGACCCAAGCCTGAAACTGAGTGCTTCTACTGCAAAGGGAATGGTCACTGAAGCGAAACTACCCCAAATACTTGAAGGATAAGAAGGATAGCAAATTGAACAAAGGTATATTTGATATATACATGTTATTGATGTGTATTTTACTAGTGTTTATAGTAACCCCAGGGTATTTGATACCGGTTCAGCTGCAAAGATTAGTAACTCGAAACAGAAGTCACGAAATAAACAAAGACTAGTTAAGGGCGAGGTGACGATGTGTGTTGGAAGTGATCCCAAGGTTGATAAGATCACCATCGCACACTACCTCTACCTTCGGGATTAGTGTTGGACCCAAATAAATGTTATTTGGTGTTTGCGTTGAGCATAAATGTGATTGGATCATGTTTATTGCAATATGGTTATTTATTTAAGTCAGAGAATAATTGTTGTTCTGTTTACATGAATCAAACCTTCTATGGTCATACACCCAATGTAAATGGTTTATTGAATCTCGATCATAGTGATACAGATATTCATAATGTTGATGCCAAAAGATGCAAAGTTGATAATGATAGTGCAACATATTTGTGGCACTGCCGTTTAGGTCATATTGGTGTAAAGCGCATGAAGAAACTCCAAGAAGATGGGCTCTTGGAATCACTTGATTAGGAATCATTTGATACTTGCGAACCATGCCTCATGGGCAAGATGACTAAAACTTCGTTCTCCGTAACTATGGAGCGAGCCAATGACTTATTGGAAATAATACATACCGATGTATGTAGTCCGAAGAGTGTTGAGGCTCGCGGCGGGTACCGTTATTTTCTAACCTTCACAGATGATTTGAGCAGATATGGTTACAACTACTTAATGAAACACAAGTCTGAAACATTGAAAAGTTCAAAGAACTTCAGAGTGAAGTGGAGAATCATCGTAACAACAAAATAAAGTTTCTATGGTCTGATCGCGGAGGCGAATATTTGAGTTACGAGTTTGGCCTTCATTTAAAACAATGTGGAATAGTTTCACAACTCACGCCACCTGGAACACCACAGCGAAATGGTGTGTCCGAACATGATAACCATACTTTATTAGATATGGTGCGATCTCTGATGTCTCTTACCGATTTTCCACTATCATTTTGGGGTTATGCATTAGAGACAGCTGCATTCACTTTAAATAGGGCACCATCTAAATCCGTTGAGACAACATCGTATGAACTATGGTTTGGCAAGAAACCTAAGCCGTCATTTCTTAAAATTTGGGGTTGCGATGCTTATGTGAAAAAGCTTCAGTCTGATAAGATCAAATCGAAATTGTAGAAGTGCGTCTTCATAGGATACCCAGAAGAAACTGTTGGGTACACCTTCTATCACAGATCCGAATGCAAGATCTTTGTTGCTAAGAATGAGTTCTTTCTAGAGAAGGAGTTTCTTTCGAAAGAAGTGAGTGGGAGGAAAGTAGAACTTGATGAGGTAATTGTATCTTCTCTTGAATTGGAAAGTAGCTCATCACAGATATTAGTCCCAGCGATGCCTACACCAACTAGAGAGGAAGCTAATGATAATGATCAGGAAACTTCGGATCAAGTTACTACCAAACCTCGTAGGTCAACCAGAGCATGTTCCGCACCAGAGTAGTACGGTACTCCTGTTCCGGAGGTCATGTTACTTGACCATGACGAACCTACGAACTACGAGGAAGCGATGATGAGCCAAGATTATGCAAAATGGCTTGAGGCCATGAAATCTGAGATAGGATCCATGTATGAGAACAAAGTATGGACTTTGGTTGACTTGTCCGATGATCGACAAGCCATAGAGAATAAATGGATCTTCAAGAATAAGACCGACGCTGATGGTAATGTTTTTCGACAATTTCAAGGAGTTGACAACGATGAGACCTTCTCACCCATAGCAATGCTTAAGTCTATCCGAATCATGTTAGCAATTGCCACATTTTATGAAATCTGGCAAATGGATGTCAAAACTGCATTCCTTAATGGATTTCTTAAAGAAGAGTTGTATATGATGCAACCAAAAGGTTTTTGTCGATCCTAAATGTGCTAACAAAGTGTGCAAACTCCAGCGATCCATCTATGGATTGGTGCAAGCATCTCGGAGTTGGAATATACACTTTGATGAGGTGATCAAAGCATATGGGTTTATGCAGACTTATGGTGAAGCCTATATTTACAAAAGTGTCTGGGAGCTCTGTAGCATTTCTAATATTATATGTGGATGACATATTGTTGATCGGGAATGATATAGAATTTCTAAATAACATAAAAGGATACTTGAATAAGAGTTTTTTCAATGAAAGATCTCGGTGAAGCTACTTATATATTGGGCGTCAAGATTTATAGGGATAGATTGAGACGCTAAATAGGACTTTCACAAAAGCACATACCTTGACAAGATTTTGAAGAAGTTCTTGTTGGGGAATGCAGTAATTTCAAAAAAAAATCATATGCACATGCAAGATCTATCATGGTGATGCATAGCAACGAGAGGGGAAGAGTGTTGTCCACGTACCCTCGTAGACCGTAAGCGGAAGCGTTATGACAATGCGGTTGATGTAGTCGAACATCTTCACAATCCGAACGATCCTAGCACCAAAGGTACAACACCTCCGCGACCTGCACACATTCAGCTCGGTGACGGCCCATGAACTCTAGATCTAGCTGAGTGTCGAGGGAGAGTTTCGTCAGCACGATGGCGTGATGACGGTGATGATGAAGCTACCGGAATAGGGCTTCGCCTAAGCACTGCTACGATATGACCGAGGTGGATTATGGTGGAGGGGGGCACCGCACATGGCTAAGACAATTGTCAACTTGTGTGTCTATGGGGTGCCCCCTCCCCTGTATATAAAGGAGTGGAGGAGGGGGGAGGGTCGGCCCTCTATGGCGCGCCCGGGAGGAGTCCTACTCTCACCGGGAGTAGGATTCCCCCCTTTTCCTAGTTGGA